>NW_026898649.1:0-55966 GCF_033153095.1 Gastrolobium bilobum
TGATCCCCATGAAAAGAAAGCTTACTTAGCAAAATTAAAATCATCCTTGGAAACCAGTTCTTCTAAATCTAAAGAGTTGTTGGTTCCTAATAAGTTTAATCTTAAAGATACCCTTAAAAAACTTGAAAATAGTATTACTGTCAAACCTATAACTGTCCAAGATCTTCAGTATGAGATCAATATTCTCAAAACTGAAGTTAAACAAATCAAAGAACAACAACAAACTCATCAGAACATCCTTCTTCAATTACAAAATGAAGAATCAACGGGAACGAGTATGGAAAATACTCTGTCTAAACCAGATGAAGATAAGAATCTTAAAGACGAAGAATTTTTAGGATTAATTAATCAATTAACAATTCAAAAATTCTATATCCCAATCAAACTCAATGTAGGTAATTTTGACCTTGAAATTGAAGCTCTGTTTGACACCGGGGCAGATTCAAACTGCATTCAAGAAGGTCTAATTCCTACTAAATATTTTGAAAAGACTTCTGAACGGCTTAGTACTGCTAGTGGTTCAAAACTTCAGGTTAATTATAAACTTCCGAAAGCAATCATTGAAAATGATAATTTAAAAGTTGAAACACCGTTTCTCCTTGTTAAAAACCTAAAAAATGGAGTTATTCTTGGAACTCCGTTCATCAAATCTCTTTTTCCTCTAACTATCACAGATGAGGGTATAATTACTTATCATTTGGACAAACCAATTGTTTTTAAATTTCTTAAGAAACCCATCATAAGAGATTTGAATTTTATCCATTACAAACAAAAACAAATCAATTTCCTTAAAGAAGAAATTTCTTTTAAGAATATTGAAAATCAGTTAAAGCAGCCTGAAGTTCAACAAAAGATCAAAGTTTTGCTTGAACAAATCCAAAATACAATCTGTTCTGATCTTCCGAATGCTTTTTGGCAAAGGAAAAAACATATCGTAGATCTTCCCTATGAAAAGGATTTTAATGAAAGGCAAATCCCAACCAAAGCTCGTCCTATTCAAATGAGTGGTGAACTTCTTGTCTTTTGTCAAAAAGAAATTGCTGATCTCATTGATAAAGGTCTCATCAGGAAAAGCAAGAGTCCTTGGTCTTGTTCTGCCTTCTATGTCAATAAGCAATCTGAAATTGAGCGTGGAACTCCACGATTAGTTACCAATTACAAACCTCTTAATCAAGCTCTTCAATGGATTCGGTATCCGATTCCAAATAAGAAAGATCTTCTCAATCGTTTGTATTCGGCAAAAATCTTTTCTAAATTTGACATGAAATCTGGGTTTTGGCAAATCCAGCTCAATGACAATGAATGTTACAAGACAGCTTTTACTGTTCCATTTGGTCAATACGAATGGAAGGTAATGCCTTTTGGACTGAAGAATGCTCCCTCTGAATTTCAGAGAATCATGAATGATATCTTCAATCCATACTCAACTTTCACTATTGGCTACATTGATGATGTTCTTGTCTTTTCTCAATCTATTGATCAACATTTTAAACATCTTCATATTTTTGTAGATGTAATTAAGAAAAGTGGTTTAGCTCTTTCTAAATCAAAGATCAATCTATTTCAAACAAAAATCAGGTTCCTCGGTCATACTATTTATCAAGGGACTATTACTCCAATTTGTAGAGCTATTGAATTTGCTGACAAATTTCCCAATCAAATTATTGATAAAACTCAATTACAAAGATTTCTTGGTTGTTTAAATTATGTAGCTGACTTCTTTCCTCAGCTTAATAATCTAATCAAGCCTCTCCATAATCGTCTTAAAAAAGACCCTCCTCCCTGAACTGATGTTCATACTGACGTAGTCAAACAGGTCAAAGCTAAGGTAAAGGAACTTCCTTGTCTTTATCTTCCCAATCCTCAGGCTTTCAAAATTGTTGAAACTGATGCCTCTGACATAGGTTATGGTGGCATTCTTAAACAAAGAGTCTCAGACAAAGAGCATATCATTGCATACACTTCAAAACATTGGAATCCAGCACAACAAAAGTATTCCACTGTCAAAAAAGAAGTTTTAGCAATTGTTTTATGTATTTCAAAATTTCAATCTGATTTATTAAATCAAAAGTTTTTAATCCGTGTTGATTGCAAATCTGCAAAAGACATTTTACAAAAGGACGTAAAGAATCTAGCATCTAAACAAATTTTTGCTAGATGGCAAGCTATCTTAAGTGTTTTTGATTTTGAAATTGAATATCTCAAAGGCACCTCAAACTCTCTCCCTGATTATCTCACTCGTGAATTTCTGCAGGGAAGATAAACAGTGTCCTGTCATGCCGAAATCGGTAAAATCAACCTCTTCTAAAGAGAGGAAAGGAAAGCTAATCCTGGCTGGGTTAGCTAAAAAATTAGAAAAAACTGGGTCTCCAGCCCAACAACAATCTGGGTCATCTACCCAACCCCAAACTGGGTCATCTACCCAAAGAGTTGAGGATACTTCCTCTTCTAAACAATCCAAAGCAGACTATGCAATGCCAATCCAAACACTTCAAGCCTTCCAAGACCAAGGTTTGACCCATCTACCAAAGAAAACCTGGGCTGAAATAGCTTCAGAAGATGAACAGGAAGAAAGTCTTTCTGTTTTGATTGATAACCTAAAAACCAAGCAGATCTCTAACCGTCCAAACAGGGCCCTAGAAATCCAACCCAAACCTATTTCTACCCAGAAACCAAAACCTCAAACACCATATGTCTCAAAGAACAAGTTTCTAGAAGTAATCCAAATGGAACCATCCTACTGGGATAATAAACCAACCAAGGTTCCTGTGAAGATCTTCCCCAAAGACTTCAAAGGACGACAATTTCATTTCAAACCACATTCTCCAACTAAATCCCAAAAATTTTATGAGTTTATTCTACTTGATTCAAACTCTATTTCCATCAAACACTATAAGAGTCCAAAAGACCCTGAGTTTATTACTCATTCAACCATCCAGATTCTCAAGGTGATCACCCCAGCAGAATATGGAAATCCAAATAAAATAACCAAATTTTCCCAGCCTTATGATCCAATTGGATATAATTATTGGGACTATGAATTAGCCTGGACCAATGTCTTCTTCATGCAAAATAAAGAAAACAAACATTCATGGTTAATTTACTTTAAGCAAAATATCCAATATAATTTCCCGCAATGGTTTAATAAATGGTGGGATTATTTTGGACCAATCCTTGATATCCTTCCTCCACAAGTCTTTGAAGGAATGACAATCTTTTCCAAAAAATTCGACAATCTAGCAGATCCCTTTCCAATAGATCTGCATTTTTTCTCAAAGTTCTCTCTGGCATGGATATTTTCATGGCAGTACAATTACAGCGAGAAAACAGGCATCAGACTACCATTACTCAGGAGACAAGCTTTTGTTAAATGGTGGATAGAATTTGATGCTTCAAGAGCTTACCCAGAAAATGTCAAGCTCTGGTTTAAAAAACATCCAAAAAGCATCAAGCCAGCTGATCCAGAAACCTCCGTTTTCTTGAATCAAAAGGCTCAGATCACAGCAGCATTAGCAGCATCAACCGGCAAAGAAAATTTTGCAAAGAATTTGCAAGGTATTCTTCAATTACTCCAAGAAGAAGCTGAGAGTTCTAAACAGAAGACAGGTTCTTCATCTCCTTCTATCTCTTCTTCAACAGAAGACTTCTACCAAAATGAGGATGATTGTTTTGGAATCAACTTAGCAGAAGACTGTTGAAGAAAACCATTGTAGTAACGCTGATGGCAAAATGACATGAGCATGATGTCAGCATAAGGTGACGCATACAGTGACGTAATCAAAGTGTCGGCAGAAACTATAGCATCACGAGTCAGTTACTGTTCACTTAACCTACACTGTTCAAACAGTACCGGTCATGTAACTTGTACTGTAGCAATAGTGATTTTTCAATCTATTTAAAGGATTGCTTCAGTATGTTGAAGGCATCCTTTTATTAGCTGAGTTTAGAGAGATAGTCTAGAGAGAGAGACTGCGAGGTACTTCTGAGTTTTCTCTTCTTCTCTGTTTTCTCTTTAATCTTTCAATCTGTAACTGTAATCTCAATCTTTATGTTTTGAATAAAAGTGTTATTTCATATCTGCTTATGTAATGAACTCTTCTCTTCTCCATCCTTCCACCCAAGTTTGACTTCGGCCTACCGTATACAGCTTGGGTTCTCACCTTAAATTTATTTTATGTTTTAATTTCTGCATTTTAATTTCAGTCATTTATTTCATATAGTAGTCCGTCTATATATATATATATATATATATATATATATATATATATATATATATATATATATATATAATAATAAAAAAACATAGAGTTGTATCATTTTTTAGAGAAAAAAACAAGCAATGAAATCATGGGGGAGAAAGTGAGTATTTTTTTTAATTTAAATTTTAAATAAAAAAATATTATCTCTTTGTGTCTATCTCTCTTTTAAAAGGACATAAGTTTGTGTCCTTCAAAAGAACAAATATTTTTTCACACACACATATATATATGGGAAATATTATATTACAAAATTTTTGTTTACATACTTAACTATGTATTCCCGAGAATAGACTCGGCTACAAATGTATTCTCGTGAATATATAGTATAATTTGTAAGAGTTTGTACACAAATAATTTGTAAATATTACCTACATATATATAGAGAGAGAGAGAGTCATGATCATTCTACACAAGTTACACTTTCAATCTTAATTGTTGATCTTATTCATATCTAAGGATTCTGATTTATTAATTATTAATTAAGTGAGCAGTTAAATGTAAATAAATCAATAATCAAAATTTAGTATAAGATTTCTTATTCTTACATTAGTATAAGAATAATCTGGCTATATATATATATATATATATATATATATATATATATATATATATATATATATATATATATATGGGAAAAGTGTTTGTCCTTTTAAATGACACAACTTATATCATTTCACTCTCACAAAGAGTTGGGACCCACACCTTTATATTTTTTTTCACTCTCTCTCCTCCTTTATCTATCTCTTTCTCTCACTTAAAATGACACAACTTTATCTCATTTAAAATGATACACATTTTTCCATATATATATATATATATATATATATAACAAAGAGGATTAATTGGTCAAGGGGGGTTGGGGGAATAGGGATTGGACAAATGGGTTTATGGGAAATTTCCTATAAGGTGCAAACTGGAAGCAGCCATGAAATTTGGTGGGCTAAGTACAAGGGCAAAACCGGAATGCAGAAATAGAGGGAATAAAAATGTTGCTACGCGTGAGAGGATGCGGTTTGTGGTTTTGGATTTATTACTAATTCTTTACTACTTACACTAGTATGTATCTGTATTGTAGGGTGCTCTTCCTTTGTGTTCTGTAGTGTGTACCGGCTGAAGAAGCTTCTTAGGGAGCTAAACGGGGTTAAAGGGATTAAACGAGCAATTTAGGTAGATGGTTGTTATATTATGGTTCGAGAGACGCGCAAAGTTTTAGTTGCTGAACCATTTTAGTTACGGAGATACTAACGTAAAGAAGTATCATTATCTAGGAGGGGATAATCAATCCCATGGAAACTTCCATGTATGGTACTTCGGTGTCCTTGCTTCACAGGGGATTTGAATCATGTACATATTAGGGTGGGTATAGGTTGAACTAAACTGAATTTTTTGTAAAACGGAATAGTTCGGTTCAAAGAACGGAACATTTTTTTACTCAAATCGGTTCAATTCGGTTCCAAATTGATTCAGTTTGGAAACCAATTCAGAATTGATTTCTATTTCGAAGGAAGATAAGCAGTGTAAAATAGTTCAAAGAACAAGATTTCACACTTTGGAGAATCGAAAATGACAGGAAATGGCGTCGGTAAAGGTAAAGAAAAGTACTCTGAAGGTGAAAAAGTGCTTTGATGTGGTGAAAAAGTCCAAGGAACCATATGAAGATTTCAAAAGATCGATATGATGGGGATGTCTAAGGCCGAGGATTTGGAACACCTTTTGCAATGTTTTATTAGAATATTAGCATATTATTTTCTTGTATTTTTTTATTCTTCCATTTTATCTGTGCTTAGTGGCCACGTCACTCGCTCATTGTAACAGAATTTGTTGCTCCCTTTCCTTTAAATTCCTTATTGTTTGTACAGTGAAATCGATCAATGAATATACAGAATTTTATTTTTCTCTACTTTCTGTTAGATATGATTTCCATTGTTAATATTGCCAATATGAAGGTAATGTAGTTGGTAAAGAAATAGGGAAAGAGGAGGGAGGAGTTGGGGAATTGGCAAAAGGAAAAATGTGTTCAAAAAATGTGACATCTCTGAAAATGAAAATTCTGTTTGAGGCTAAGTCCAGAATTTTGTAGCCTTTGAAGCTAGGAGGGTATCCAAGAAAGACAGCTGGAGTGGCTCTTGGAGAGAATTTGTGACGTGATTTGGGAAGGGTGGAACCACAACATAAACAGCCAAATATTCAGGTTTTTCACTCATGTGTTTATCGTCCGCAACAGAACTCGGTGGTGGAACGCAAACACCAGCATATCCTAAATGTTGCCCGTTCCTTACATTTCCAATCCACTATCCCTTTAGATTACTGGCAGGATTGTGTTTTGACTGCCATCTACCTTATTAATAGGACCCAATACCCATTGCTTTCTCATAAAACCCCCCTTTGAAATCCTTTCACACAAGCCCCCTGTTTATGATCACCTTCGTGTATTTGGCTATTTAAGCTATGGTTCCACCCTCCCAAATCACGTCACAAATTCTCTCCAAGAGCCACTCCAGCTGTCCTTCTTGGATACCCTCCTGGCTTCAAAGGCTACAAAATTATGGACTTAGCCTCAAACAGAATTTTCATTTCCAGAGATGTCACATTTTTTGAACACATTTTTCCTTTTGCCAATTCCCCAACTCCTCCCTCCTCTTTCCCTATTTCTTTACCAACTACATTACCTTCCCCACACACTTCCACTGCTTCTTTACCTACTTCTCGGCCAATTAGAGCTAGGCAGCCCCCTCCTCATTTGCATGATTATGTCTGTTCTTCCACAGCCCATCCCCTATCCCATTTTTTGTCTCACCGCAAACTATCTCCATCTCATACTGCTTTTATAAATTCCCTCTCCACTCATTTTGAACCAACCTGTTTTTCTGAGGCTTCACAACTTCCTGAGTGGCAGGCTACCATGGATGCTGAGATCAGTGCTTTACAAAAGAACAATACTTGGTCTGTAGTTTCTCTACCTCTTGGTAAGCAAAGTGTTGCCTGTAAGTGGGTATACCGAGTCAAATATAACAGTGATGGGTCCGTTGAAAGATATAAGGCTAGGTTGGTGGCTAAAGGGTTTAATCAACAAGAGGGGGTGGATTTTTCTGACACTTTTTCACCTGTAGCTAAGTTGACATCCGTTTGGGTTCTGCTTTCTCTTGCTGCTATTCATAATTGGCATCTAATTTAATTGGATGTCAACAATGCTTTTTTACATGGCGACCTCACTGAGGAGGTTTATATGCAATTACCTCCAGGACATCATGGAGAGGGGGAATCTGTACCAAGGGCTGCTTGTCGATTGCACAAGTCCATTTATGGGCTAAAACAGGCCTCTAGGCAATGGTTTGCCAAGTTTTCCTCTACTTTACTTAGTCTTGGTTTTATACAATCTCAATCTGATCACTCATTGTTTATCAAACATTATGCTTCTTTTTTTATTGCTCTTATTGTATATGTGGATGATATACTGATTGCTTCTAACAATATTTCTGAAGTTCAACTTTTGACCAATATTCTGGACAACAAGTTCAAACTGAAGAACCTTGGTCCTGTCAAGTATTTTTTGGGGCTGGAAGTTGCACGATCCTCTAAAGGTATCACCATTTGTCAACATCAGTATGCGCTGCACATCTTGCAAGATGCTGGCCTAACTGGCTGCAAGCCTAAATCTACTCCAATGGAGGTTAATTTGAAGTTGTCCTCTCAAGATGGTGATCTTCTGTCTGATCCTACTCCTTATAGAAGACTCATTGGCCGACTTTTAAACTTAACAATTACTAGGCCAGATCTCTCCTTTGCAGTGAACCATCTCAGCCAATTCATGGCTCATCCTCGGGTTCCCCATTTACAGGCAGCATACAGAATTTTGGCTTATGTCAAGGCCACTATTGGTCAAGGTTTATTTTTTTTCTTCTAATTTTGCTTCTCAACTAAAGGTATTTTGTGATTCAGACTGGGCTTCTTGCCCTGATAGTAGAAGGTTTGTATCTGGTTTTTGTGTATTTCTTGGGGCTTCTTTAATTTCCTGGAAATCCAAGAAGCAACACACTGTTTCACGCAGCTCTGCTGAGGCAGAATATCGTTCTATGGCCAATGCCTCCTGTGAGATTTTGTGGTTACTACAGCTGCTTAAGGATTTCAGTTTTCCACATTCTTCAACTACTCATTTGTTTTGTGACAATCAATCAGCTCTCCATATAGCTGATAATCCTGTCTTCCATGAACATACCAAGCACATAGAGATTGACTGCCATTTTGTCCGTGATTGCATCCTTCATGGCCAGATTAAGACTTTCCACATTGCTTCTCCTCATCAACTTGCTGACATGATGACTAAGGCTCTTCATTCAAGACATTTTTCTGAGCTTCTTTCCAAGATGGGAATAATTAACATCTATTCTCCATCTTGAGGGGGAATATTAGAATATTAGCATATTACTTTCTTGTATTTTTTTATTCTTTCATTTTATCTTTGCTTAGTGGCCACATCACTCACTCATTGTAACAGAATTTGTTGCTCCCTTTCCTTTAAATTCCTTACTGTTTGTACAATGAAATCGATCAATGAATATACAAAATTTTATTTTTCTCTGCTTTCTCTTAGATATGATCTCCATTGTTAATATTGCTAATATGTTTCAATGATTTAGTTCTTAAGATGTAAAAGAACTGTTAAGTCTAAATGGTTTGGTTTAGTTCGAATTGGTTATAAATAATCCTGAACCAGTTAATAAATGAATTATTTTTAAAAATTAAAACTGATTTAGGTTCATGAATTGGTTTGAAAAATCGATTTTTTTTTGTTTAATTTGGTGCGGTTCTCAATGTAGTTCAGATTTTTTTGATATTTTGCACACCCCTAATATTTTTGGCAATTTGAAACTTGTATCCACCTTTAGTCATAAAGAATGTTTTTTTGAATATTTTAGTATTTCGGTTTGTCACTGCTAATTTTTTGAGTTTGAGTTTATATTAAACTAATTGAAAATGTATTCATATAAAAATATGAAATAAAAATTTTTGTTAAATTTTTATACAAATGAATTGATATTATTATTAACACTTAAATAATTAATTAATTTTTTATACCTTGACTCATCTAATATTCACCCTTAAATGTCTAAAAAATTTAATTAAATTATATCAAATTTCTTATTGTGTAAACCATTAGGTCTGCCACTATGACCCATGAGAGGGGCTAAATCCTACATTTCTATAGTGAGACAAATGTTCTCTCACTACACTAGAACCCTGGCTCCACAACCTCACACACACAGCTAAGGAGGCTTGCCTCACTCCTTGCAAGTGCCACAAGGGAAAAATGTTAAAGATCCATCTCTCACATATAGAAATCTTTCTTCTCCTATAAATACTCCTTTTCCACTATGGAAGAGACACCTTTTACTTACTCATTTACCTCGTTGATACTCAGTCGAAATTCAGTGACCTAGAGCTCTCTCACACTCTCTCTTGATTCTCAGCCTTTGCCTAAAATCAGTGGGCTCTCGTGTGAGATAGCGTATTAGATTTATATAAAATCATTAATATAGTCTCACTCATCAACTTAAACTTTTAGATTGAATGACTTCTTTAGAACTCTCTCATTATATTTAATATGAATTGATTTCAGTTGATTGTTTCATTGATATATGCTGATATGCCAAATGCACTTTGTTGGGAGCTCCTCACTTGTTGCATCCTCTTTCGAGGCATCTGCACACCCTAATTCGACACATACTGATCCAGTTAACACTCAACCAAAATGGACTTTATTTGATGACTTGAGTTGACTAGGTCACTTGAAAAGGTCCAACCAATTCAAGCAATCACTTGAGGTCACATAAATAATTCAAGGCTAATTCTCTAAAGCGGTTTATATTAAATAAATAAAAACCTTATAGATAAATCTATGAATATATCCCTTTTTCACCATCATCATTCTCCATGCTCGTTTTCATCTATAGATGACAAAACTATAGAGATGCACACTGATAGCCCTCATAATTTTTTAAGTTCAATTAATCTCTATCTTCTAGATCCAAAACTACTGAGAGGGGATAATGTAAACTTGTCAATTCTATTATTAACAGATTCAGCTGAAACTGAGTTGAGCTTTTAACTTAAAGTTGCATACAGAGTTTTATACATAGATAATTAAACGTACCCATCAGTTGGAAACATTTGCAACATTGCTCTGCGAGCCTCACAAATTTGTACAATAAAGAGAATAGAAATGATGCACAAGGGGACAGTAAAATATTGTACATCAGATTTAGGGAAAGATCCCACAAAAGCAAATACGTATAAACCATCAGTCAGCAATGCAACTCATCAAACAGATAAGATAGTTACAGAAAAAGAATATGATGCTCAACATAAGGATCTCCAAAATCTACCTCAACAGAATAATAAACCATTTCCTTCCAATAGTACAGATATAGATCCATCATCCAATCTTTCCATGGATTGAAATAAAACTGTTGGTCACTCTACAGATTTCCTTTCAAATCATATGCTAATCCATGTTAGTCTCAATCTTGCCAGATACCAAAACATAATATCTCAATCTTCAACTCAAAAAACAAAAAAATGAAAATGAAACCAATATGTATATAGGAGTTTATAGACTCTTAATCCCTAAGGTTAAGCAGCAGGAGGAGGAGGAGGAGATGGAGGTGTTTGAACCGGAGCAGGCTGATTACCACCATTGCCACCACTGCCATTATGTTGCCATGGTTTCACAGTGAAGAGCACCACAAACAAGATGATCACAAGAACAAGTATAATACAAAAACAGGTCCATTTCCTTGTGTTTTTCTGGTGCTTCCTTGCAGTCACTAACTGCTCAGCTCCAGTGCGCACAAACGAGTGAGCTCTCCCCACATGGCTCTCAATATCATCCAATTGCTCACCTTGAGATTGCACCAACACAGTCATGTCAAGGAACACTTGGTGCAACTCCTTCAGATTCTTCTCTATCTCCTTGACAGCATCATGCCTCTCTTGAATCTCATTGATGGTGTCCAGAATTCTACCCCTCCCTTGTTCTTGAATGGCTTTCTGAAGGAAAGTCTCACTCTCACCTGCATAAAAGCCAAACTCTCTTATTATCATAGAACCTCACAAATTTGTATCAAACCACAGTTCCAGACAAAATAGGACCCCTCCCGAACTCCAAAAAATTAAAAGCACAAAGAGGTAGACTTCAACATCACAAACTTCACATACTTTGAATTGAATTTGGAGAACCAGTTCCAATGTTATTATATTCTCCAATAATTTCATAAGTCCTATTTGTTTTTCAATTCTCAAATAATATATTAATGCAAGACTCATCCCTACCTCTCTAGTCGAGGATTAATTGGAAGTGGATTTTTTAATGTAAATTGACCATTTTATCTTAATTTGATGTACTAGATTCAAAGAATTAGGGAGAAATTAATCATCAATAAACTGTGAAATCAAATTAGCATAAACATGTTTTTTCAAATAAACAATTGCAAGAAATGTCAACATTTTTTTGTGGTTGAAGAATGAATATTCATCGAGAACAAAAACATTACCAGTGGAGATCAACAGATCAAGGGTCTTGTCATCGGGGTTCTCGCCGGTGACGGTGAAGTATCGGCGTTGGACGGTTTCCCTATACTCCGACGAGATCAGCTGGCGAAGATCGTTAAATTTCTCCATGGAGTCCTTAAGCTTCTTCTTCAAACCGTTGACCACGGAGGTTCGAGTTCGGTCTGAAGACGAACCGGGTCCACAGCCAGGGAGGTTCCGGTTCGCAGCATTGGACCGCTCAAGAGACTCGAGCTTAAGCTTCACGACCTTGGCCTTCTTCAAAGCCACCGAAACGTCGTCGTCCATGCGTGAACGAAGATCCCTAACGGCCTTTGCATGGTGCACCGTCTTGCTCTGTTCGTGGCTACTCTGTAGCCTCTGTGCTAGCTCCTCAAGTTCCTTCAGCTCCTCCTTTACTCCCTCCACGTCCTCGAAGAATTTGTCAAGGTTAACTCCACCGCCGTTGCCTCCTCCGCCGCCTGCGGCGGCTGTCATCTCGATGACGTGGTGGCGCTCCGGCGAGGCTTGGTCGTTACGCAAGCGAGAGAACGAGCCGGAGAATAAGTCATTCATTTTTTTTTATTTTTTTTTTGATTCAATAATGATTGTGAAAAATTAAGAGTTATGAGAATGTGGGTATATTGAAGAAAAAGAAGGGAGGGTTGGTTTCAATTCAACTACCACTGAGTGTGTGGGTTGATATCTTCTTTAAGAGAGAGAGAGATGAGAAGTCAATGGGGGATTGAAGATGACGGGGAGGATATATATATATAGAGAGAGAGAGAGAGAGAGAGAGAGAGAGAGAGCGAGAGGAAGTGAATGTGTGGGTATTAACGCGTGGCGCGTGCGGTTGAGAGAGAGGCAGAAACTTCGTGTTCGGACAGGGTTGAACTGTTAAATGACGGAAGCGCGTAGGTTGTTACTTTTTTTCCTTAAGCGTAAAGACTAGTAGCGTTCAAACGGGGTTAAGAAGATAAGACAAGAAAAGAAAGACCTTCTTTTCTTTTCTTTTCTTTTTTTTTTTTTTTGTTTTAGTACAAAGAAGGGGTTAGGAGCCTAGAAAAACAAAAAAAAACAAAAAAAAAAAAACTAACTACTTAAAGGAACTTCAGAATCTAAAATGTGCCTTAGTCCAAGGGAACAAGAAGCAATAAACAGAAAGTTATCTTGAACTTGCGAAGCCAGGTCTGCTAACCAGTCAGCACACATGTTTGCATCTCTTCGAACATGCTGGAAGGTAACATGCCAATCCTTGTCCCTCCACTGGTAGATACTTTGTACAAAAGCATTGTTCTCAGCATTCCTAATATCATTAGAAATGGCTTGGATAGCAAGAAGGGAGTCACTCTCCATAATCAGGTCTTTCCCTTGAAGGCTCCAAGCTAATTGAAGACCTTTAATTATGGCCCAGAATTCCGCTGCTAAAGTAAAACATATACCAATGTTGTAGGTGAAATCCGCTAACCAGTTTCCTCTATCGTCTCTTATTAACCCCCCACAATAAGCAGCATTAGACGTCCTCTTAACCGCGACATCAACATTAATCTTCCACTTACCTTGCGGTGGAGCTGTCCAGTTCACAGGTTGGGACTCTGGGGGTCTAATGGGGGTATGACCAAGCCTTGGAATCGCGTGGTATATATCACTGATATAGGAGGAAATAATGATGATAGGGCTGATGGAACGAGAAAAGGAAGGATCATGCACTTCATTATTCCTCCATACCCACAGGAACCAAATGGTGGATAGGAAGATATCTCGCTAGTTTAAAGCTTGAGGATGGTTCCAACCAGAATAAAGGTTCTTCCTAATCCACTCCTCCAAAGGCATTGAAATAAAGTTATGAGGAAGGTTTCCCGCGAACCAAGCCAACCAAATAGTCTTAACCTTAATGCAACACCTAAGCACATGGGAGAGGTTCTCTATAGTGTCTGGACAAATGTGGCAACAACTAGAGCCACCCCAGTTAGAGGTGATGTTTCTTGTGAGCAAACGACCATGGAGAACCGTCCACACAAACATTTTGAGCCTAGTGGGGCCTTTCTACTTCCAAACGGTGTCAAGGGTTTGTACATCAAACTTCATAATTCTTTGATAAGCAAACCTCACCATCCCTGCTGAACTCACCTTGTTTTTCCAAATCAGGCGGTTTGGGCCTCTATCAGCACGCGGAGGAATAATCGAACGAATGTGATGAACCACATATGAAGGAAAGTAATCATGAAGGATATCTATATGCCAGTTTTCTGTAAGATTGTCCAGTAGGTCTACCACTTTGGTTTGCATGTCATCTTGGCTAATGGGACATAAGGCTAGGTCTTTGAGGGGACTATCCAGATCAGTCCAGCTATCAACCCAAAAGAGAGAATCTGTACCGCTTCCAACTTCCCATTTAAGAGTATCTAAGAACTTCTCCCAAATTCTGCAGAGACTTTTCTAAAGGTTGGAATCGTAGCTTTGGAACTTAGTTTGCCTCCTAAAATCCATGTTCCTCTTATATTTTCTGATGAGGACTTGTACCCAGAGATACTCACTGTTGTTGAGGATCTGTCACACTATCTTGAAGAGGAAGGCTTCATTATGAGCTCTAAGATTCATGATCCCCAAATCACCTGCGTATTTAGGTTTACAAAGCTTCTCCCAAGAGATAAGGTGGGCCTTCTTTTTGTCTCTGGTATCTCCCCAAATGAAGCCACGCTGATTCTGATCAATCTCGTTACAGATAGAAATGGGAAGGGAGTCATGTTGTATCTGGTATGTAGGGATGGTACTAATAACAGACTTGGCTAGTGTTGCTCTTCCCGCGAAAGACAACAGGTTACTCTTCCAGCTGGAGAGCCTCACCTTTACGCGATTGAGGATCCTGGAAAAATTCTTCCTTCTACCCCTACCATGAAATAACATAGAGCCAAGGTAGATTCCCAGCGAATCAGCAGGTTTAAACCCACTAGTCTGGATAATACTATCCTTTAGTAGCTGATCTGTATTCCTAGAGAAGTAGATTAATGACTTCTCAATACTGATAAGCTGACTCGATATATCACAAAATTTGTTAATGCAGCCAGCATGGTGTCCAACTGCACCATCGAAGCTTCCCCAAATAAAACCAGGTCGTCTGCGAACATCAGATGGGAGATGGGGGGCCAGCTCTCCCAACCTTCATGGGCTTCCAAGTGTTGTTCCCCATCGCTTCCAAAATGAGATGAGACAGTTTATCCATGCAAAGGATAAAGATATAAGGGGAGATGGGATCCCTTTGCCGAATACCCCTAGAAGGAGTAAACTTCTCAGCTCTACCACCATTCCATAGGACCTAAAATTGAGTTGAAGTAATATAGCACTTGATCAAGTTAACTAAATCAAGAGGAATACATGCCTCAACAAGGACGTTATGAATGAAGCCCCAGTTCAATCTATCGTAGGCCTTAGCTAAATCAATTTTGATTGACATGAAAGCTCTTTTCCCTGTCAATCTGTTCATGGTATGAGTCAACTCTTGGGCAATTATTACTTTATCATGAATGTTCCTACCTGGTACAAAGCTGGTTTGAAAAGGAGAGACAAGTTTATTCATGAGAGGTTTCAACCGGTTAGAGAGAGATGTAGACAGAAAAAAATGGTAGGTAGAATAATCTATCCCTATTTTTTATCCAATTTTCAAATGTTATTTTTTATTTTTTATAATTATTATATATTGATATTTATATTATTAGATGGAATTAAAGTCATTTTCATTACTAAAGAGACATCTATATATAAATACACAAATACAAGATAACAGATAAGGATAGTAACAAAAGCTGTTTATATATCAAATATTATCTTATCTTATATTTATGCCTAATTCTAAAAGCATATTTTACACTTTTTCTTAAACTAAAAACAACTCTTAAGTTAAAGTTAAAAAAAAAAGAGCTTAAAAATAAAGGTAAAAGTTATTTGATAATTATATAAAGTTGTTCTTAACATTTTGAAGGGAGGAAAATGAAATAATTTGTTATTAGGATAAATAATAAAATTTATATAGAATAAAAGTATAAATAGAAAATAAATGTAAAAACTCTAGAAAGCTGATATGGGAAAAATGTGTATCATTTTAAAGGATGTAAAATTATGTCATTTTAAGAGAGAGAAAGAGATAGATAAAGGAGGAGAGAGAGTTGACAAAAAAAATAAAGGTGTGGGTCTCACTTTTTTGTGAAAATGAAAGGATATAAGTTGTGTCGTTTAAAAGGATAAACATTTTTTCCAAGCTGATATACATCTTAAAAAAGCTCTTTTTAGGAGCTTTTAATTTTTAATTTTTTTCTTAATTATATAAAATGTTCTTTTTATGATAAAAGCTTTTATAAAAGTATGTTTGGTTAAACGTACGAAGAGAAGTTAAAAAATAAAAGCTCCCAAACATACATTAATCCTTATCTTGTTCAATATAGTTTATATCTTTTAAATTAATTTAAATAATATTATATTTTAAACAAAATTAGAGGAAAATATCATAAACAAGTCTTGTAAAAGTATAAGGATGATGTCAATTGTCAAGTATTATATAAGCAATATGACTAGTTAGCTGATTTCGAAACGGTAATCGTCCCATTTTTTTTTATTCCTTTTGAGGTTATTCTCTTCTTCTTTTTTTGGAGTTACCCAACCTTAATTATCTCTTTGAGACGAGTTGGCTCCCTCCGGTATCCCCACGAGCTTCGACTCTTTGAGCCGGCTATGAGACTAATCCGGAGTGCGGGGGAACAGTGATGGCTAAAAGTTCAACCCCCTCTCCAAGAATGCATTCAGCGAAAATCGAACACATATCCAACCCCACTAACTCAGCACCAAATTACCAACTGAGCTGCACCCATTCGATTTTGAGGTTATTCTCTTTATTCGTTTATTAAGGAAATTGAAAACAAAGAAAGCGAAGCGTGCTTTAAGGATGTATGAAACGAATAATTTAGTTTCTTATAAAGTCACACCACAATCCTTGATAATACTGCAGACTCTCTACTTGTAAATTGTAATTAGTGTAATTATTGAGGATGAGTTATATTCGATTTAATTAAAACAATAACATCTTTAAATTAAACTTCAAATAAAATTAATTTTAAAAAATATTTAAAAGAAGAGGTTATATTTAAAAAGCAACATGATCAAATATATTAAAAAGTAGGGAGAAATTATACTTAGTATCTTTTTTTTTTTACTACCTCTTATTACCAAATCTTAACTATTGATTTCCATCAATTTAACGGTTATAATTTATTGGATCATACTTATTAATTAATTATTAAATTTCAATAAAAGATAAATCTTTTATCTTTTTATGTTTGAAAAGTACCAAATCTTGCTTAAATAAAAGATCAAATTGTACTTTTTAAGTACCACTTTTTTTAAGCTCATCCAAATATGCTTAACATATAAAAAAAATATATACTTTAAAGAAACACATCCAAAGACCAAAAGGAGCATATCATTTAAATTGATTCTGTAACATCCCTCTCTGTGTATGTCTGTTGTGTCCACAAGGAAGATCTTCTTATAACTCGTATGGATAAAGGAAAACTACTCTTACAATGATCATTTACATTAAACACTTCACAGCCAATCCCTCCCTCCCTCCCCCCTCAAACAAAAAAATAAAATAAAAAAAAGGTAATACAAGGTTATACAGGATTGTAATAAGACCACGTATAGTGTGTCCGTGAATCAAATTACAACAGACATCAGCTACCTTCTGTGACAGATTGCTAACTCTTCTGAAAATTGTGGAAGAAAATAGGCACTTCTATACCTTGATATGCAGTGAATCAATGCTGTAGTGAAAGTTGAGCTTCTTCTGCACAAAGGATGATGATACTGCATCCAACACGTGTTCCAATATTAAATATCATGCCAGTGTTCTTAACCAACCAAGCAACCGAAGCAGCATGGCATCCAAAACAGGTGACTTTTTCTCCAGCCCTGTTTGTATAAAAGATTCAAAATGAGGGTGGTAAAAATCCAAGCTAAAGATAAATCACATTAGAAGTCCTCCACCATTCTCAGCAAGAGCAGTTCAACAGCATTATATACCATGACATTACGGTGGCGGAATTAGAAAATTTGGTGAGAGGGGACGAGGAATTCAAAATTCACACTAGCTTAGGCATGACAACACAATAGCGGGTAATGAACTCTCCAAGTTTTCTTCGTATATGACGAATAATAAAGACGAAGGGTATAAAGTTATATTACCTTTTGATGAGCCACTAGAGCTATTCCCAAGAATATACACAAGGAAGAAAATAAAAAGGAACCCAGCCCAACAACAGAATGAGGATCAACAAGATAAGGCAGTGTCAAAGTCAACAGTCCAAGTAATTGACCAATCAGCCCAAGCCCAAGACAGGATGGCCAATCTGAGAGTAGTGGTGCAAAGAGCCCAAGACGATGGCGACAATCAGAGAGGTCAGGTGGGCCCGAAAGATGGTATGAGCACAAAGTTAGTTATGCAAATATGGGACAGCTGGCAAATGCTGAATGGCTCTGAGGAAATTGGAAAGCAAAGCAACATGAAGGAAGGTAGTTATAGTGGAGATGAGAGCAAGGAGGGGCTGTGAAGAATTATGTATCCACTGGAGAGAGGGAAAATGGCTACTCTACAAACGGGTATTGTGTTGTAGAGGGCTATGAAGCACCAATACTCTTAATTTTTTTTTCCAACGTATCCGATACGAGTATCGGAAATGTATCGAAAACGTATTGTATCGTATCGACGAATTAACGGTCGTATCGAGAACGTATTGGGAACGTATCGAAAACGCCGTGTCGGAGTTGGTGCTTCATAGGTAGAGGGAGCTGGAGAATTGGAGAGTTGTCTGTTAGATCAAGTATCCTCATCTTTGTATTGTTTTAACATTGTGGTTAATGGAGTCTGTATTTGCTGCATTATAGTAGTGATAGTAGTGAGTCTGAATGTGTCATTTCGTTTTCAATGTATTTCCCTCCCACGATGGTGAGTGGTTGGAGTCTGCTGTTAATTTTCTGTAATTAGGAGAAGGTGGCTTTTGAGTTCATCATGATTAATAAAATAGAGTTACAGAGGTATTTCAGAAAATATCTGATGTTCACTTGTTGTTATAATTCTGTTTACAATTGATTACAGCTGAAGAATCCATAGCTAGCTACTCCAGGGTACCATCACCTTTCTTTTACGTATGAATGTATACAAAAGGTTTGATAAACTTATGAGGTGATATGATACCTCCATCTTATAGAAAGAAATTCCATTCAAGTTGAGTCAGCAACCAGGCAGTTAGAAGGGAATAGTCTCAAAAATGACAAGGGAATTTCAGTTAGAGGAGAGAGATAAAGGATCGCAGACATGGAAGTTAGTTGAGAAGGCTACGTATACATGAGGGAAGGAAAAGGAAGGGGCATCAGGAAATTGGAGCACACTTGGATTGGGAAACCAGATGTGGGAGAGACCTCTAGAGCCTCTTAAACTTCTCCAGAAACCTATCTTTACTTTCTTGCATTTTTACCTTTTCAGTATTTTCTCTGTTTTACACCATAACTTGTACTGTTGTTGCTGAATTACCAACCATAGTCAATACACAACTTCATTTTCACATCCAATTCTTATTATTGAATTTGTTTCTATCAATTGGTATCAAAACCTTCCACTATGTCTCCCAGCCACAATCGAGCGGCAGGGATGGTGACGCTAGCATTGCAGTGTTCTCTCAGGGCTAGAAAGAACTAGCGCAAAGCTAGCCCACATGGGCGCCAAGACTGCGGAGCGAGGTGGAATGTTACAATCTTACTCCAAGGTATAAAACTTGAAATCCTACATTGGAAATATAAGGTTCTAGTACGAGGTTTATATGGACTTTGAGCTCTCCTACCTCATGAGCTAGCTTTTCGGGTGAGATTTTCCCAAGGTTCGTATCAAGGGGCAATTGCCCCTCTTAACCCATTCCTAGCTCCACCACTAAATTAACATCCCAATATTCACAAATTCAAACAAGGTAAACCTCATCCCAGGTTGCAGAATCTCTTATGGCAATGTGTATTAAAAATTTGAAATTAATGAGAGCAAAGACACAAACTAAAATATAAATTTAACACAAACTAAAGCATAAGAGAAAATTTCATCCAGCTAATGTTAAACAAAATGTGCATTTAAAGGAAAGCTCTAGCTTACCAATATCCGCAGCTACTCGATGAGCACACATAACTCCTGAAAAAGCTACTGCAACAACACCTTGTCCAGGGAAGCAGCTATCACCAACACAGTAAAGACCATCTATGCCCTGAAAATTTTGTTGATTTATGGCTTACTTTAATCAATGCATTCTAAAAGCATAGAAGAATGTTCTAGAACTGAACCTGTTATACATTTTTGGAAGTAAACTTACTGTGGTATTAAATGGCATTCCCAATAACCCCTTTGGAATTTTGCGTGGCATTGGTCCGTAGGTTCCCTCATCACGAGCTAGGTATCGCCGGTGTGTCTTTGGTGTCCCTACCTACAATGGGGCTTAAAATTTCAGAAAACATATACATAATAATTAAGACTTAAGAATCAAACACATAAAGAAATCCTATAAGAGTTATATGTATGTAGATAGCATCCATCAACAGATAATTCGAACATGTACATAATAGCAAGCATGCTTCTACATTTAGCTACAGCCTTCAGAATTACTTGTCCCAAAATGTTTGTACTGTACACTCATTTGTAGAAATTGTTATTTCTACAATGCCAATGCCAGTATGTCCCGCAAAGCAAACAGAAAGGTTCTCCTGTTTTGTTTCAAAATTATGATTTCATAGTAGCCCTTTAATCAAGTACAAGCCGTCCCACTTTCTTCCAGAATTTCAGAAACCAACGAACTCAATTGAATGGAATTCATTATCTGAAAAACTAACTACAAGAGTGTCTACAGTAGCACATATATATCAGAAGGTAAGAAAAGAAGACTCTAGAAATGTTCCTAACAGACTCTAACCAAAAACAGTTACAATTTGTACACGTATACAGAAACAAATTAAATAAGTTGTGTGACGTGTCATAATACCCCCCCTCAAGGTGGGAGGTGTATGTCTACAAGTCCCAGCTTGTCAACCAATGTTTTGAAGGATCGAGGAGGTAATGCCTTGGTGAAGGAGTCTGCAGTTTGGTTTAAGGAAGTAATTGGAAGCAAATGAATCAAGCCACTGTTGATCTTTTCTCTTACAATATGGCAATCTATCTCTATGTGTTTAGATCTCTCATGAAAACTAGGATTGTGAGCCAAGTAAATTGCCGATCTATTATCACAGAATACTGCTATTGGTTGTGAAATTCTGACATTGAGATCAGTAAGCAAAAACTTCATCCATTGCAACTCACAAACCAGGCTAGCTAAAGCCCTATATTCTGCCTCTGAGGAGGATCTAGATACTGTGCTTTGTTTCTTTGATCTCCATACAACCAAAGAAGAACCAATGAAAACACAGTAACCAGTAATGGATCTCCTTGTGTCTGGACAAGTAGCCCAATCTGAATCTGAGAAGGCAGAGATCTTTAGATCATTTTCAGCACTGAAAAACAGACCACGACCTGGTGTGCCCTTCAAATATCGAATAACTCTGATGGCTGCTTGCATGTGTAACTCTGTGGGGCTGCTAACATATTGGCTCAACTGTTGAACTGCATAGCATATGTCTGGTCTAGTTGTGGTTAGATAAAGTAGTCTTCCCACCATTCTCCTATAAGCTGAGGCATCCAAATATGGATCCCCCTTATCCTTCTCCAACTTTACCCGAGGTTCCATGGGAGTGGAACTAGGTTTTGCACCCAAGAGTCCAGCATCACTAACCAACTCCAATGCATATTTCCTTTGATTAACAGTTAAACCTTCCTTGGTACGAATAATTTCTAGACCAAGAAAGTAATGCAACTCACCTAAGTCCTTGATACGAAACTGGTCATCAAGGAACCTCTTGACTCTTAAAATTTCCTCTCTGTCACTGCCTGTCAACACTATGTCATCAACATGTATTAAGAGAGCAGTGAATGATTCTCCTTTTGACTTGATGAGGAGAGAATGATCGGCTTCAGATTGTTTGTTTCCAATGGACAGCAAGGCAGATGTTAGCTTGGAATACCATTGTCTACTTGCTTGTTTCAAGCCATACAATGACTTTTGCAACTTGCAAACCTGATTGGGCTTCGAAGTTTTGAATCCAGGAGGCATTGTCATGTAGATCTCTTCATCCAAATCACCATGAAGGAATGCATTGTTAACGTCTAGTTGCTCCAAGATCCAGCCTCTAGCAGTAGCAATACTCATAAGTGTACGAATGGTTGTGATCTTGGCAACTGGAGAAAATGTGTCAAGAAAATCAACCCCTTCAAGTTGAGTGTACCCTTTTGCAACTAGGCGAGCCTTATAGCATTCAACAGCTCCATTGGCATGGTATTTGACTTTAAAAACCCATTTACAACCGATTGGATGTTTCCCAGGAGGAAGATCAGTGAGCATCCATGTGTGGTTTTGCTCCAAAGCTGAGATTTCAGTATCCATAGCATCTTGCCAATGCTGGTCTTTGATGGCCTCAGAATAAGATTGAGGTTCTGTAATGGTTTAAAGGTTAAGGCATAAGGTTTTGTGGTGAGGGGGACATCTATCATAGGATAGGACCGAGGATAAGGGATATTCTGCCTTGGATGTGAGGGTGCAATGGAAATCTTGTAAGTAGGGTGGAGGTTTTCTGATTCTGCTGGATTTTCTAGCAGCTTGGTTATGTGTGTTAGGAGTAGGGTGAGGGATACGTGTAGAGGGTAAAGGAACAGATAGGTGTGACGATGCTGTATTAGGTGAAATAGAGGGGTCTTGTAATATAGGGTGGGACCGAGTAGTAGGTGGGCTGTTTTCTGATGAAGGTAAGGTGCTGTCAACTATTGAAGGCATGTCATTGTTGCCTTCACTGTTCAGAATTAATTGAGGTGTCAGTGTAATAGTGATGTCTTCCAAATTATCACAAGGAATGGGCATGACAGGTGTATCATCACATGGAGCCTTTTTACCACAATCAGAAAAGGGAAAATGGAGCTCATGGAAAACCACATTTCGAGACACAAAGATATTGTGTGAAGTGAGATCATACAATACATGTCCCTTTATGCCATCTCTGTATCCTAGAAATAAACACCTTCTGGCCCTTGAACTGAACTTGGTTCTGTTGGATGAAAGTGTGCTAGCAAAGCATAAACACCCAAATACCTTTAAATGAACCAACACTGGTGGAGATTGATGTAGAAGTTCATAGGGTGTGCTATTATTCTGCAATATAGGACTACTCAGCCGATTTAGCAAATGAACAACATGCAACACTAAAAATGACCAGAATTTTAATGGCATTTTGGCTTGAAACATTAAAGCTCAAGCTATATTAAGAAGATGTTGATGCTTCCTCTCCACTATACCATTTTGTTGAGGACATTCTACACATGAAGTTTGATGAATAATTCCTTTAGAAGCATAGAACTCATTCATTAAGAACTCTTGCCCATTATCACTTCTAATTGTTTTGATTGAAGTGTCAAACTGATTTTTGACCAAAGCAACAAAATTCTGTAAATGTGTAACAGCCTAAACTCAGATTCACAATTGTAATATTGAAACAGAAAACAAATTCATGTATTGATATCTTTCAATCTCCAGCAGCAATTACAAGTTAACAGCAACGTTCCAAATACAAACAAAGATAATTCCTAATTACAATCCAGCAACAGAATTACAAAGCAATAAAGGAAATTGTAAGATAATTTCAGAGGAGTTAGAGAGCCTCTGATCTCTCCCAAGGTCCAAGTTCCATTCGTCCAAAAAGATATTTCTCCGTGCCCCTTTCCACTTGCTTAATGCACCAAATCCTCTAACCGTTTGCTGACTCAGCATTCGTAAGGAAGTTTGTTACATCATCAGGTGGTGCCTCCCTTGCAAGGCTGATAGGGTGTGATTCCCTGCGACCACGTCTATGATAAGTCTTCAGTTTGGGAAGGGATGTATCAATACTCCCCCCCTAAAAAATTAACCTTGTCCCCAAGGTTGAACTGAGGGAACTGTTGGTTTAGCATGTAAGAGTCCTCCCATGAATCTTCAAATGAGGGAAGGTCCTTCCAATGAATAAGAACCTCCACTGCTCCACCTGCAGTCCGTCTCCATTGAAGTACATCTACTGGTTCCACTAGTAACTCCAATTCTTCAGTCAGAGCATGAGGAAGAGGCTGAGATTTAGCCATGTCAACCTCGGATAAAGCCTTCTTTAACAATGACACATGAAAAACTGGATGAATGAGGCAAGAATGGGGGAGTTCAAGTTTGTAAGCGGCAGTACCTATTTTGGCCAACACCTTGTAAGGGCCATAGAAGCGGGGACTAAGTTTTTCATTAACACGCCGGGCCAAAGACTTAAGTCTGTACGGTTGGATCTTGAGATAAACCATATCGTTGATGTCCAAGTGAACATCTCTCCGATGCTTATCCGCTTGAACTTTCATGCGGTTTTGAGCCTTGGTCAACTGATGATGTAATTCTACCAAAATAGCATTCCTTTCAATCAACATTTTGTCCACCTCCTCCACATTGGCAGAATGGGCCACTCTAAACAATGAAGGTGGGTCAGAACCGTACAAAGCCTTAAAAGGAGAGGTCCCTGTGGCAGATTTGTATGTGGTATTATACCAATACTCAGCCCAATGAAGCCACTTAGGCCATTGTCGAGGCCGTGGGCTGCAAAAACATCTGAGATAAGTTTCTAAGCATTTGTTAACAATTTCGGTTTGGCCATTCGATTGGGGATGGTAAGCCGTGCTATACTTCAATGAGGTGCCAGCTTGTTTAAACATTTCGGACCAGAAATTGCTAAGGAAAACTCGATCTCTATCAGATACAATGGTTAGAGGGAAACCATGTAACTTGACTATGTGCTGGATAAAAAGTAAGGCTACATCCTGAGCACTGTAGAGGTGGCTAAGTGGGATAAAGTGGGCATATTTAGTCAACCGGTCGACCACCACCAAGACCGTGTCTACCCCAAAAGCCTTGGGCAATCCCCCCACAAAATCAAGCGAGATATCCGACCATACCTGAGTAGGAATTGGTAGAGGTTGCAAAAGACCTGCTGGAGTCAAGTTGGAAGCCTTGCTTTGCTGGCAAATCGCACACCTGGCCACATAATTCTGTATCTCTCTTTTCATGCCCTCCCAATAAACCAAGTTTGAAATCCGTTTAAAGGTTCTATAGAATCCCGAATGCCCACCCGTTGGGGAATCATGGAACTCCTTTAATAAAACAGCAATGAACCTGGAGTTCTTTGGGAGTACAAGTTTGCCATGATAAGTCAGCTTCCCATTTGTAATTTGGAAACCCGGATGCCTTGTTGGATCTGCAATTAAATCCAGAAGAAATTGCTTAAGCTTCGGATCAGCACCTTGTTCCTGTTCAAATTGCTCTATTAATGGTAGGCCCACCACAGATAAAGAATTGAATTGCCCGCTACGAGAAAGGGCGTCTGCTACAACATTTTCCTTCCCCGGATGGTATTGAACTTCGAAGTCAAAGCCTAGAAGCTTGGAAGTCCATTTTTGTTGGTCTTCTCCCAACACACGCTGATCCATGAGGAACTTAAGGCTTTTCTGATCAGTTTTGATCACAAAATGCCTTCCCAAAAGGTAGTGTCTCCATTTTTGCACTGCAAACACTAATGCCATTAGTTCTTTTTCGTACACAGATTTTCCTTGAGCCAGTTTGGAAAAACCCTGACTAGTAAATGCTAGAGGTCGCCCTTCTTGCATGAGAGCAGCCCCAATCCCCTTGCCTGATGCATCTGTCACCACAGTAAATTGTTTAGAAAAATCAGGTAAAGCCAGAGTGGGTAACTTACACATGATGGCTTTCAATTTGTCAAAAGAAATCTGAGCATTTTCATTCCAGTAGAAAGCATCCTTCCTCAATAGATCAGTCAGTGGTTTGGTCAGAATTCCATAGCCCTCAACAAATTTTCTATAATATCCGGTTAACCCGAGGAATCCTCTCAACCCCTTAAGATTAGTAGGGGGAGGCCAATCTTGCATAGCTTGTGTTTTAGCAGGATCGGCTGACACGCCATTGGGGCTGATGATATGACCCAAGTATTCCACCTGTGGCTGCCCAAATGTGCACTTCTTTTTATTCGCATAAAGCTGCTGCCTGCGTAGTTCCTCCAAGATTGTCCTCAAATGCTGAATGTGTGTCTCTCTTGACTGACTATATATCAATATGTCATCAAAGAAAACTAAGGCAAATTTGCGTAGATAAGGTTTGAGGACTTCGTTCATCAAGGATTGGAAGGTGGATGGAGCATTAGTTAACCCGAAAGGCATTACGAGATATTCGTAATGACCTTGATGGGTCCTGAACGCAATCTTCTCTACATCTTCCTCCCTCATCCGGATCTGGTTGAACCCGGACTTCAAATCCAACTTGGAGAAAAGGCAAGCCGACCCAATCTCATCAATTAATTCGTCAATTACTGGCATGGGAAATTTGTCAGGTATCGTCATTTTGTTCAGCTTCCGATAATCAACACACACACGCCAGCTGTTATCTTTCTTCTTCACCAGAATAGCAGGGCTTGAGTAGGGACTAACGCTGGGTCTGATCATCCCATTGCTCAACATCTCATCAACATGTTTTTCAATTTCATCTTTTTGGTAAAAAGGGTACCTGTAAGGGCGAATGTTTGGTATCTCGCTTCCTGGTTTCAGAAGAATAGCGTGATCTCTGTTCCTCTTGGGAGGGAGACCTGAAGGAATAGTAAACACATCAGCATACGCGACCAACAGATCCTCAAGTTCATCCCACCCCTTTTGAGTCTCAGGGACAGAGAAAGACCCCCAATTTGGGTGAACGAGGAAGCCTGGATCATCACTCTGGATGGCTTTCATAACTGTCTTCAGAGAACCCTCCACAACAGACAGCTTTGGTTCAGCTCGAACCAACACTCGCTGCCCATTTTGTTTGAAGCTGAGAGTAAATTCACGGAAGTTAGCTTTCACCGTACCTAACTCTTGTAACCAATCGACGCCTAACACCACGTCCACACCTCCCAACGTGAACAAGAATAAATCCTGAGTCACCTCAATCCCCTGAAACTTTAGATTCACACCCCGACAAACCCCACTACAACCAACACGATCTTCGTTACCTATTTCCACCTTGTATCCGGGTGTAACCTCAGTTGCCAATCCGAGTCTCTTGGCTGTCTCCTCCTTGATAAAATTGTGGGTAGCCCCACTATCGATTAATACCATCACCTGGTTACTTCCAATCGATCCCCATAAACGCATGGACTTGCTCGAAGTCAACCCCACAAGGCTGTGAGAAGACAACTGGAGGGTCACCTCCTCGGCTTCCGTGTCTTCCGTCTCTTTTTCTGTGTCAAGAACGCCTTCGTCTTTGTCGTCTTCAACCACTACCAGGAGGTTCAGTTGGCGAGACCTACAACGATGGCTTGGGTTCCATCGTTCCCCACAGTGAAAGCATAATCCCTTACGAGATCGCTCATGCAGCTCCGCTTGTGGCAGCCTTCGATTAACGGTTCGCCCTGTGTTGCTCGCTTGGCTTTCCGCGTTGCGCGGTGGAAGATTGTTCGCCGGAGGATTGGAGTTCACTGGGTTATTAGGGTTCATTGCGTTCGTATGACCTTGGGGTCCAGAATGCGTGTTGTTTAAAGAACCCGTGACTTAACCCGGTGACCCGGAATTAAAGGAACCCGTGTGGGAACGGGTTGGGTTAATTTGCCCCAATTTTGAAAGCCCAAATGGTCGATTTGACCCACTTCCTCCCAAGCCTTCAGCCATCCAAGCCCAATTTCGCCTTTTAATCTGTTGTGCCTTCTTCATCATCAACGGCAAGGGATCCAACGGGTGTAGCAGCAGTTCCTCTCGAATGCAGCTCGTCAAACCGTTCAGCCAAATACCGCGGAGGACTTCTTCCTCCAGAAGATCCAAACACCCACTGATTTTCTCAAAGTCTCTTCTATAATCCTGAATACTTCCTACTTGACGAAGGCTAAGTAGTTCATGGAGGGGATTTCCTTCCAAATCTGGTTGGAAACGACTCAACATGTAACACCCCAAATTCTAACAATTTATAATAGCATAAATAAATTCAATAATTTTATAAATAACAGCGGAAGTTCAAAATAATCGAATTTGGGAAGTGTTACCACCGCACCTGTACAGGGACAAGTGCAAGGCTAACTCTATTACATTCAAATAAAAATCTAAGACTACAGTTTTTTTTTATACATAATATTTATTACAGCTAGAAATCCTGAGTCGTATCCTCACTGCCCACTGCTAGCCCCATCCTTGCAACCTGATTTACTAAAAATCTGCTCCCCCGCAGCCGCAGGATCATTGCAGTCAAACAAACACAAAATCAGCAAAGCTGGTAATCCCAATCAAGATACAAAACGAGGATAATATAACCCAATATCAATCAAGACATTTATTTAAGAATAATCAACATAATCAACTCAATTAATATTTCGAATATGTCATTTATTCATAACTCAAGCAATATTCAAATATGTCATTTAATCATAATCAAGTAATAATTCAAATAAGAAATTTAATCATAAATCAAGCAATAATTCAAATAAGTCATTTAATCATAACTCAAATCAAGTATTAATATCATTATTAATCATGTTTAAGATTATTTAGTCCATTTAGTGTATAAGGGTAATTGTCAACTAACATATTTAGCACAACATTAATCATAATATTACATAAATGGTAATATTCACAATTCAATGACATTCATCATAATCAAATCAAATGACGTTTCATTATTAATCATGTTTAAGTTCATTGTACTTAGTGGGAAGAGAACCATGGTAGACCCGGGAAACCCTGTCAGTCTACCCTGTGACCCGGGAAACCCTGCCAGTCACAAACAAATCATATTGGCCATAATCAATTCATATCTTCCTAGTGTGCACACCTCTTCCCAAAGTTGCTACTAGTACCCCGGGAAAAAACCACTGTTACCAGATACCACTTTGGGAAGAACGGATATAATCTTTTTCACATCAGTTTCACATCGGAGGCATAAAGCCCAAAAGTTGTGTTTATCACCTTGGGAGGTACCATTCCAAAGCTATCCTCCCACTATTTAATTATTTACAATCACACTCAATCATCATATCACATTCGGAAATTTCTTCTTTCAATATATCCATTACTCAAGGTCATCATAACTTCCATATTTATTCAAGGATATAACAATTCAAATCTTCAACATTTATCATAGTAAAACCCAAATCTAATCATCGTCATTCATACAATCACATCACATCAATTATCATAATTATTCAATCATAAAATATGAAAATTCAATCATATCCATTTATTCTCAAAATAAAAATTCTATTATTTTTCCAATAAAAATTTCCTAAATATCACATGATAATTCGAATTTAAGAAACGTGATATAAATAATTTCATATAAAACTAACCTAAGAACACCTAGAGATTAGGATTACATATATCAAAATTCATATCAATATAACCTATGACTCTCTAGGGATTAGGATTACATATATCAAACATATAACTACCTAAAGATTAGGATACACACAATAAAATTTCATACACAACGAATCTACAACCACCTAGAGATTAGGATTACCTGGTCTCCGTTTTTGCTAACTTCTAGAAGAAAAGAGTAATTTGGGGCAGAGAACTGGTTGGTAACCAGAAGAATGTAAAATAAAATAAACTAAGTTTTTGAACTAAGAAGAGAGAATAATAGAGGAGAAATGTTGAAGAGTGAATTGGTTTGGTTAGGCTAGGCCTCTATTTATAGTTGAAGTTTTGAGTTCAGATATGGGTTTTTGTGCATTTATTTCCTTATTCTTCATTGATGTATCTGGCTCAGATATTAGTTTCATACACTATTTTATTATTAATTTCTTATGGCTCAGATTACAGCTAACTTATTTGCTAACTCAAGGCTGACTCATTATTGACTCATCATATCTAATCAAATTACCAATCAACATTACCAATCAATCATTACCAATCAAACATTACCAATCAATCATTACCAATCGAACATTATCAATCAATTAATAATCCAATTAATTATAATTTATCATCTAATATATATATACATATATATATATATATATACATATTAATATTATGTTATTATAAATAATTTAGAGTATTACAAAGTATCAAAATTATTTTCCAATAGCACTCATATCGCACAAAATAATTTTATCAAAAATAAAATTAATATTCTACTTTGTTATCTATCACCATAATATTTATTTATATATATCTATATTATTATTACTACTAATTTATAGTTTATTATTATTATTATTTTATTAATAAAAATATGGGGTATTACATTCTACCCTCCTTAAAAGAAGTTTCGTCCTTGAAACTTAAAAGTTTGAGCTCCTCAAATTAACTAATAGGCATAAGGTTAAAGTTAATAAAAATATGGGGTATTACACAACACCTCGGCTCTACACATTCCCCATGATGCGTTGACTGTGTTTCGCTCCCACCATTGATACCAATGAAGAGCTTCTCCTTCCAGGACGATCATGACAACCCTCATCTTCTCCCTGTCCGTCAATGGATTAACCTCAAAATACCTATCCACCCTTGTTAACCAGTCATAGGCCCCTTCACCGGAAAACGACGGTAGTTCCAGCCTTCTCCTCAAGGTTTCACCACCGTTACCTCTTCCCATTGCCCCATCCAATTGGACACTGGATTCTCTACTTCCCCTTCCGCCACGTCCACTATGTGAACAACTTCTGGATCGTCGATCTTCTCTATCTACCCTCAGCTCTTGCATTCCTCTTAAAACCTCAGCTAAGTTTTCCTCCCTCTCTGCATTCCCTCCTCCGTTCTACCAATTCTTGTCTCCATGGTTTCCATTCGGTGATCCATTTTTCTCGTCACAACCATTCAACGCTCCCGGGAAAGAGCTTTGATACCAATTGTAACAGCCTAAACTCAGATTCACAATTGTAATATTGAAACAGAAAACAAATTCATGTATTGATATCTTTCAATCTCCAGCAGCAATTACAAGTTAACATCAACGTTCCAAATACAAACAAAGATAATTCCTAATTACAATCCAGCAACAGAATTACAAAGCAATAAAGGAAATGGTAAGATAATTTCAGAGGAGTTAGAGAGCCTCTGATCTCTCCCAAGGTCCAAGTTCCATTCGTCCAAAAAGATATTTCTCCGTGCCCCTTTCCACTTGCTTAATGCACCAAATCCTCTAACCGTTCGCTGACTCAGCATTCGTAAGGAAGTTTGTTACATCATCAGGTGGTGCCTCCCTTGCAAGGCTGATAGGGTGTGATTCCCTGCGACGACGTCTATGATAAGTCTTCAGTTTGGGAAGGGTTGTATCAAAATGCAATCTAGTTTCTCCTTTATTATGCATCAAAAGTACCCAAGTAAATCTTGAGTAATCATCAACAATAGTAAGAAAGTATTTGTATCCAGTAATGGATGGGACAGAAAATGGTCCCCATATGTCTACATGGATGAGATCAAAGGCTCTAGAAGCTCTACTGGTGCTTACATTGTAAGGCAGCTTCCTTTGTTTTGCCATATGGCATATGTCACAAGGAGAACAATTATTATTAGAACTGATAAAAGGGAATTTTCTACACATTGTTTTCAAAACAGAATCAGATGTGTGTCCTAAACGCAAATGCCATAACCAGGAGACATCTGCCAATGTATTATTCACATATCCTTTAGTATGTATATCTGCTACATCTTCCTTTGTCTTCTTGCTACTGCAACATTCCAACAAGAAGAGCCCACTTTGTAATTTAGCTGAACCAATCACTTGTTGTGATTTGATCTGTTTGATCCAACAAACAGATTCACGAAAGATCAGTTCACAATCAAGAAATTGAATCAATTTTCCCACTGATATCAAATTGACACAGAATGCTGGGACAAATAGCACATCATTCAAAATCAGGTTCGATAACAACTCAACAGATCCAGAATATTTAGCCATCACATTCGAACCATTAGGCAAAGTAATTGAAATAGGCTTTATCTCATGCAAGGAAATAAAAAGAGATGAAATGCAACATATGTGATCTGTTGCACCTGTGTCAAGAATCCAGTTGATATCTGTCTTACCAGAATTTTGTGAACATTCAGGAGTAGCAAAAGCTGTGGCTGCAGGTGTGTGAACCATATTAATAGCATGATTGTTGGAATTTTCTTCCTTCTCTTGAATTTGAGACCGTCGCAGCATATCCAATATGCCTTTGTATTGCTGCTGAATCAGGCTCACTGGATCTTGTGCATTGCTTTGCTCACCTTCTCCACCATTAAAAACAGCATTCACAGAAGGATTTTTGGGCCTCGACCTGAAACCCGGTGGATATCCATGCTTCATGTAGCATGTATCCACTGTGTGGTTTGTTCTCCCACAATGTGTGCACAGCTTAGTCCCTCGTCCTTTTGGACCTCTAGCCTTAAAATTTCCTGGTCGACGATTCTGATCCACTGAGTAAGCCTTTGACTCCATGGCAGTATCTATATGAATTTCAGAATTCAACTGGCGTTCTTGTTGAGTAACAAGAGAGAATGCCTTGTTCATGTTTGGAAGAGGTTCGATTAGCATGATTTGCGAACGAACAGAGGAGAATTGGTCATTTAGACCTTTCAAGAAACGGATCACTTGATCTCGTTCTCTTGCTTTTTGTATTTCATCTAGAGCTCCACAGTAACATTTTGGCAGCGGATTGAGATTGTCTAATTCATCCCACAATGTCTTCATTTCAGTGAAATATTCACCAAAGCTTCTGCTTCCCTGTTGTAGGCGATGGATTTCTTCTTGGAGATCTGCAACTCTGAAGACGTCAGATTGAGAGAAACGTTCAGAGAGATCTCGCCATACATCAGATGCATGTTCGATCCATAAGATAGACTTCGAAATCGATTCATCAATAGATCTGTGAATCCAAGACAACACCATAGTGTTGCAGCATTCCCAAGCTGGAAACAAAGGATCGAGAGCTTCAGGTGCTGGAAAAGCTCCATTCACAAAGCAAAGCTTGTTCTTCGACAATAATGCCATCTTCATAGCACGTAACCAAGTGTGGTAGTTACGTCCATTGAGAGGAGGAGATACGAGAGCCATTGAAGGATTCTCGTTTGGATGGAGATACAACGAGTTCGAAGGATTCGACAAATAATCCGGAAGAGGACTCTGGACCGCCATTGAAGATTAACGAAGAAAATGAGATGAAATCAAAAAGAGGATTCTGAAGAACAGAGGAGAAGAAAACAAGAAACAATGTGCGATACCAGAGCTCTCTTCAGAGCTCTGATACCATATCAGAAACCAACGAACTCAATTGAATGGAATTCATTATCTGAAAAACTAACTACAAGAGTGTCTACAGTAGCACATATAAATCAGAAGGTAAGAAAAGAAGACTCTAGAAATGTTCCTAACAGACTCTAACCAAAAACAGTTACAATTTGTACACGTATACAAAAACAAATTAAATAAGTTGTGTGACGTGTCATAATAGTAATCCCATTGAATTATTTTTGACTGGTTCAAAATTCATATATAGCGAACTCATGAAAAGAATTTATTCAATGGAACAAATATAATAGGGGAAAAACTTCTACAATAAAAAGGTGGGTGGGCCTGTGCATTGTCCTGGGTTCGAATATATAAAACTATTAATGTAGTCTCACCCAATAGCTTAAGCTTTTGGGTTGAATTGGTTCTTTACATGGTTTCAGAGCCTCGTGTCCCGGGTTCGATCCTCACCGCCCCCCACTTTTTTTCTAGTGGAATTTCTTTCTTCGCAGCTTAAGCTTTTGGGTTGAAGTGGTTCTTTACAGCGGGAAAGTATTCTACTTAGACAAAAGTTTGAAAAATTGAATGATTTATGAATTGAAAATACTGTGAATTTTAAGTCGGTATATAATTATTCGCACACATGAAAATTCCACAAAAGTACAGCCATTAATAATATTACTTAAATGAATAGTTATGATTTATGAATTAAAAATTGAGTTCTTGCTAGACAAAATAGAAATAAGTAACTTTAATTTAGCTAATTTAGAAACATGTTAAATAAGTCATGTATGTTAACTTTTATTTTTTTTTCAGTGGGTAACAAATAGTAGCATCTGTGATACTTGTGTTGTGCGAGTCATTCATGGCATTTGATAGCGTTGAAAATGCAGGGAGTGTGATCTTCGTCATTGTGCTCATAGCTAGTTTTTTGTGAGCTAAAAAAAAAAAAAAAATTGTCTAAAGAATTAAATCACTCCACTTAAGTATTAAGTAATCAATACATAAATCTAAAATGAAACAATTAATAGATAAAATACTAAGTAATAAATATTTTAATTAGGTAATAAAACCTATTATACTAGGTAAAATTTTGGGGTTCACTTCGTAGAATACTTTTAAAATGGTGCATCATGAACAGCACCAATAGGACTGGTCCGCAGTCTACAGAATTAGAATACTTATGACAGTTAAAGCGAAAGAGACAAATGAGCTTGAATTATTTATAATTACAATATTGATTGGCTACTGTATTAATTAAAGAGTGATCAATAAGTAAATGCTCTGTCAGATTAACCAAAATTTTAAAATTAAAACATTCCAATCAATGCAGACAGAAAAAGTGTGTTTATATCCTTGAAGTTGAGCTACTAAAGATTTAGCACCACCTTGATATGTTTTTAATTTGCATTGACAATGAATGGAGTTGCTGTTCAGTAATATGAGATCAGAGGTTATAGCTCATACCTCCATAAAATTGATGGATGATCTAAGACCTGGAAACAATTTCTTCTCTAATCTACTTGTGATTTCATCTGCTATATGCTGCTTCTTTGCCTCATATTCTACTCCTGAGAGACCCTGGTACAGAAGACACTGACATATTTGATATATTGAAATTTTAATCATGTCCTAATCAGAAAATGAATAAAACAGGAGGAAAGAAAAAAAAAAAGTAGTTTCTAAAGTCATAGCAAACAAGGTGAAAGTTTTTAACTTTATTTATCAGTAATCACTACTCAGTATTGCCTACCTCCCAGTCCTCCATAGAAGAAGTTGTGAATATGTGAAGGATATGATGGCCTTCAGGAGCCAATGATGAATCAAGAACAGTTGGTATACTTAAAAAGATACTTCCATATGACTCCTCCAATTTGGTCCAATTGTTCTAGAGAATTGCCAATGAAATACATAAACTTCATTATTCATTCAAAGGCACTAAAACTATTAAAAAATCTAAGTTGAGGAAACTTCCAACTACCTCAAGCACAAAATGGTGACAATCTGTATCTGCTGGCAAAACCTCGGCTTTAACCCCCATGTGAATTGAAAGAAAAGATGGAGCTTTAACATAAACTTTCTGGAAGTTCTCTTCCTCTTTTGGAAGCGGCTCTCCCTTTAGTAACTTTCCTACAGTGTAACATTGTGCAATTAAGAACTAACAAAGGCAGAGAAAGATATTAGAAGATAATCATTAAAATATTAACAGAAAATTCTTATTTGAAACCAACCAAATGTATCCCATCTGGTAGCATTTGATATTATGGTTTTGGCAAAGAACTCTCTGCCATCTGAAAGCCTCACTCCTACCTGCAAAAAGAATAGTTCAATTATTGAGAAACAAAATGCATCTTTTCTAAAAATTTCATCCTTGTTTCTATTCTGATGTCTCACTTACGGCTTTGCCCTGCTCGATTATAATACCAGTGACATTTGCCTTGTAAAGTATCTCACTACCCTGATCAAGTAGACCTTTTGCTAAAGACTTTGCAATCCCACCAACACCCCCGACGGGGTAGTTAATCCCACCAAAGTGTCTATCACATAGAACCTGGAGGCAAAAAAAGAGTGCAAGAGAGAGAGAGATGAACTATTAAACTGGCCACCATACTTGACAATAGTGTTTTTAATGTTTTACTTTTGACTGGTAGACGAATTCCTAAATTCAAACAGTGTTAACTGTCACCCCTACATTTCCAAAGGTGCTTCTGCTTCATCCTTTTATCATTTTAGAATCAGTTATGAGAGAGAGCAAGAGAGAAATAACAGGTCAAAAAAATGACAGATAAAAATGGAAGGATGACACTTATTACATGCTTAATAACATAGAATTAAATACTAAAACATCTGTAGAGTTACTAGGATCATAAGCAGTCCAATGATGAATCAAATTCAAGTCAGTTCCATTTTATGCTATCTAGTCAATAAATGATTTTTCCATCCATTGCAACTAACAGAAATGAATGGAAGCGTGACTTCTCCTCTCCTAGACGTTTTCAAAAGTGAAATAAGAACATTACTTGAGCTTAAAAATGCAAAAAGCTAAGTGAACAGATTACCATGCTAGCATTGATCATTGGAGTCTGCAATGCGTTGACTGTGCTCACTATAAAACACTGCAATACCAAAAATTTTATGGATGACAATTACCAAAAATGTGCCAATAAATTGAATAAATAATGAAAGAGTAGATGAGTAGTGCTATTTCACACGAAAACAGATTTTACATAAAGCTACGAATATGTGGCACGGTTTGTTTTAGCCTCATTTTCTTCTATGGGACCCACAATATTCACCCTTAACCTCTTTCATAGGACCCATAAGAATAAAGTTTTCTCTCATTTAGTTACTCCATGTCATTTGTAACACATTTGGTAAAATTACTCTTCATGACATTTAACATTTTCCTTAACAAATTGGTGAAACTTCTGACTGAATCAAATAAGTTGTTGCATCTATGAATGACAGCAACTGCGGATCTTGAATGTACTTCCGAGCTATGAATGTACTACCTCTGCATCTATGAATGACAACAACTGTGGATCTTGAATGTACTTCCGAGCTATGGCTCCAGCATTTTGAGGCAAATAATAGGCTGCCACATAATAACATCATTAGAAAAGCTTATGGCTGAACCATATGAAAATATCGATAGAAAGATCAAATATGGAAGAGGTGCAGGGTGGACAAGAACAACCCTTATTAGTAGTGCATAGTTATTAGGTATGTCATGCTTATTGGTTAATAGTGATTGTCCACCACATGATACAGACAAAACATACTAAGAATAATCATGGTTAGTAACATCCTTCGCTCTGTTCAAGACAAAGCAAAAGTTCATCAAATGCTCACATCGATTGAAATCTTCATAGTGAAGGTTTATCATGAATCAACTATGTATGACAACTTGATATTGCAAGAAACTGATGATTTTCAAAGATTTCAGCAAATTAATCACAAATTCAGAGCCCACTTAGGAGATCATTTGTGGTTTCTCTACAATGTTAGTTGGTTATGCAAATTCTCCATCCACCCAAAAGAACTAGACTATCTACATGAGATGTTTCTCTAGGTCTAGGATGCCCTTATTCTGGAAGATAAATAATTAATTGCATGAGGAATTTCCATAAGCATCACTAACTCAAGTCTTGTCCTAATCTTCATTGAAGGATATAGTTTGCTGAGTCAACTATTAATATATTGCTGCACTCAAGCAGTTAATTGTAAGTAACATGTATTTTAGTGATGTATTTGTCCCCATTTTCATCCTTTACCTCCCCCTCTATACTTATTTTAAATCATAAGTTAACCTCACTTCTAAACGATAACTCCTCCGTATCAAAAAACTGAGGAGATATGCTAGGTGGAACATAACCAAAATTAACTTTGCAATTGAAGTTTAGGATTTTAAATTCGTAGCCTCTCATTTCAAAATAAACAAATAGAATGAAAGTACCTAGTGTCAAGCATTCAAGCGGCTTCTGGAAAAACTGTCCAAAAAGGTAGAGTGGCTCCTCTAGTGACTTCAATTCCAACGAATTCAGGGCATTGAAAATCTAGCCATCACACATATAAGCTCTTTAAAAATTGAATTACAATTTACAAGTAGAGGCAAAACTGCCTTAAGGGAGGTGAAGTCACCTCAATTAAGACAAACCTTCCAGCATTCACCATAGAATTTGAGGATACCCTCCTTTTCATGGGGAAAGTTACAAGTCAGTTCTTCAATGAATTTATCATATTCTCTGGGTACTCGAACAGAAAGGTTGTTTGGTAGATGGAAGTGAACGGTTGTCGGATCAGGTATCACCTGCATCTGACACCCAACTGCTTCTAATGCTTGCGTTATCAAATTGAGATTACCCTACACAAATTTAAGGTACATGGTGGTTCATGATCCTTGGAGGCAGACCATTCAACATAAGCAATACTTCAAAGTTAGTGCAGGTTGGGGTTTCATGGAGAGAGGTTATTTTGGTTCAGCAAACTAAGTTATTCAGAGCTTAATTGATCAGAACCAAGCTTTACATTAAGAAACTCATGATCATGGGATTTTCATTAAAAAAACATCTACCCTTATGCTCTTGATTCCTTAATTTACTTCTCATATGGTTTTTCTTTTATTCTACGCTAATTAAAAGAGCGAACTAGATGCAGTCATGCAGCCATTTTGCTCAGTGCCATTAGCTAAGCACAGTGACACTGATACTAACACAGAATAATGTTTACATATTAATAAGAAAAAAAAATATTGCATATATAAATAGGTTTTACTTATAGAGCATAGCTACCAGGAAGAAGCAGCAATGTCCCTCTCATAAGGTATGCATTCATATTCCTTAACTGTAACATTCAGCTCAATATATTGCATGCAGTATTGACCAACCATATCTTATCACATCATGAATAAATTGCAATAAATAATAACACAACAAGAATCTCATTAAAAAAAAACTGACCTTATCACTGAAACCAAACATGACAGAAGACCCCACATCAAAAGTATACCCATCCCTTTGGTAAAAACCAGAGCTTCCACCAGGAATCACGTACTTCTCCAAAACCAAAACTCTTGCACCTTTCACTGCAAGCTGGGTCCCTGCAACCAACCCTCCAATCCCAGACCCTATAACAATTGCATCAAACCCTTCACCACCCTTTACTCTCCCCCTACCTCCTTCACTCTCTACCACTTGTTCCAGGTTCAGAGTCGATTTTGACAACACCCCTTTTCTTCTACGACATCTTGCTCTTGAATCACCACTCCTCCGAGCATTGGAGCATGACCCAGATGCAAATTCACTTCCTCCACACTTTCCAAAAGCTAAAGATTGAAACTTTCGCTGCCAGCTGAGGTTTTGAAAGGTGGGTTGCAAGAGTGAAGTGTAGTTGGTGGGGTTGCAGGGAAAGGCATGTTCAGAGGCTGAGAGCAAAGGGAAATTGAGCATGGTTAGCATTAGCAAGTTATTTTCAGGGAAAATGAAGGTGGAAAGTGAAAGTGTGTTGGGTTTGAGAAATTGGCAATGGCATGGTTGGCTGGGGATTCACTCACTCATAAAATTGATTCCTCGTGAAGACAAAGACAAATAACGTTGTTTATTATTCGAAGTTGACAACGTTACGCGCGGGTTTGTGTTGGATAATTTGGGGTGAAAACACGAAAGCCTAAAAATAGTTAGTTCCTAACGAAGATTTATGAAATACAGTAAAATTATTAAGGGAGGTAATATTATATAGTCATTTTGCTTAGTTAAGTCACACAATTTTATCTATATTTTTGGTAGGAATGTCACACTATTTTAAACTTCCATTTATAGATATTTGTACCTTTTATTTTTTTTATTTTTGATAAATATTTGTACCTTTTATTAAATTATTCATTAAAATACTTATTTCATGTGTATTTAATATTCATAAAATAAATAACTAAAATAATAAATAATAACATTTAATGTTAATAAATATATAATAAATTAAATTTAGATATTTAAATATTGAATTAAATATTTTTATCATTTTGTTTAAATTTTAATTTAATATTAAAAAATTTTAAAATATAATACTAGTGTTAATATTTATAACACTGAATTTATATTATTAATGAATATTCCTTTATTTATTTAATTTATGATTAATACTTTCTATTAATTACTATTACCTTAAAAAAATAATATCTAACAAATTACTAAATATCGATTAATGAATATTGATAAATGAATATAGTAAGAGAATGAATCAAATAAGATCCGACCCCAAAAATTTTAATTATTAAAATTAAAAATACAAATAAATAATAATTTAATAATCAGATTATATAATATATATATATATATATATATTAAATATAATTATTTTCATATTTTAGTTTTTAGGTATTAAAATACATATGAAATAATAATAAAAAATTAATTATAGGTACAAATAACATATGAATGAATGAAAGACCAAATAGTTAAATAATCATACTTTAACTAAGAAAATTTGAAAATGCATGATTCGAATTCGTAAAAAAGGAAAAAATTAAATGGGTTTGTATACTCTTTCTCCTTTAATATATAATAAAATAAATAATTCCTTGTTTACCGAAAAAAATAATACCTCTTAATTTAAATAACTTTGTTAAAATCATAAAGTTGAAATTGCAAAAGTCATATTTATGCATTGAATTTTTTTTATAGAAAATATTATATTTACTATTATTTTAATCTTATTATTCTTACTATTTAATTGATTACTGCTGAATCAATTTAAAATTAACGGTAATTATTTTTTTATTTTGTAACCGTTAATTTTTTTTAATCTAACAATAACTAATTAAGTAATAAGAATAATAAAATAAATACTGCATTTGAAAAGATGGTTTTTCAATCATCAACATAAAAAAGTTCAAATATATCATTTGACATAAAAACATTAATTACTATGTATTTTACAGGATTTTTTAATATACACCGGGCCCATATTTTTTTGGATACACCTTATCGAAAAAAGAAAAAAAAAATCATTTAAACCCTTTTTTTTCTTTTCACATTCCATCTGAATCCTTTTTTTTTTATCTATTTTTAGTTAGGGACTACTAAGTTCCGGCGCAGACTAAATAAACTCGTATTTTACAATTTTAATTTTCGAAAAAGTTACCGTTAAGCGGCTCTTAAATTTTTTTATTTTATTTTTTATTAAGATTAACCCCTAAACTAAAAGTATAAAACCCAACCCACAAACCACACCCTTTGATCAATTTTCATCACACAAAGTAGAAAATTGCCGCTAATTTCCATTCATTCACTCAGAGGATGTCTCCCCGTGAAAGTGAAAGCGCTCCCTTCTCTGTTATGTACTACGACGGCGCCGCTAGGGTGATTAACATCGGCAGCGTCATGGTGGATCACTCTCTCATCTTAGGCACCGACCGGAAAATTCCCTTCACCAGCAAGGTCAACATTGCCGCCGTGACCCGTGAAAGCGGCGCGTGCTTCTTCTCGGTCAGGCGGTGTAGGCGGTCCAAGAAGACTCCGACTCCGGCGAAGGGCAAGAACTCGAACATGGACAAGAAGAACTTGGTGAGGAATTTTCAGATGCAAAGGGAGTCGTTGTTGGTGAACAGCGGCGCGGTGTGCGAAGAGTGTATGAGGGCGAGGGTTACGGGGATTGATGGCGGTTTTCATTTGTGCGTGAATGACGAGGTAATAGTAGGGTTCCATTCGACGGCGGGACCGGTTTCTCGGCCGGTGAAGAATTCCGGCGAGGAGTGCCCCTGATTCGTGTGAGGGTTATTTCATCTCTCGATGAAAAGGATAAAAAGAAACTCAACAGAAAAGCGAAGAAAGGTATTAACTTTTTCTGTTAATTAGTTGTGATTTCTGTTGTGTGGCCCCTCTGTCTGTCTTTCCCTGATTTTTTTATTTTTTTATTTTTTTTCACGTGTGGCAGCGATGATGACTATGAATCCCTTCATCTTCATCTTCATCTCTCGATGAAGGAAGGAAAAAAAAAACAACGAAGAAAAGGGAAAAAAAACATACGAGGGGATTTGCTGGTGCATGTAAAGCACAAACCCTAGGGCGTCGTCGATGGTGTGGAATATGGAGGAGCCATTTAATGTGTCTGTTGTTGTATAGATTTCTGCTCTATTCATCTCCGGCTCCGACCTCTCCATCGTTTCCGTTGTGAAATCTTATGCAATGTTCGTTGCTCAATTCAAATGTTGAGAATGGAAAGAGTGAAACACCCGGCAATCAGTGGGCTCAGCTACCAGCTCTTACTGGCCCAATCCAAATTGATTGGTCCACCTTATGTAATGTTTGTTGAATGATGCTCTAAGCTGTTGAAATACTAATTGCTGGTACAGACCTTTTCTTTGAGAATCATGACATTTTCTTGTGTGTTGTGAATTGTGATTGGGTACTGTTGATAGTGTAAGGGATTGAACCAGTTGTCTTTTCAGGGATTGAGTTACTATGTTTGAATAAAGCAGCTGTAATTGAATATTGATGTTTGATGTAGTTAATTAGTATGAAGGGAAACTTGTTCTCTTACCCTTGAAACTGTATGGTAACGACGTTATGTATGGATAGATCAACCATTCAAACTAGATAAAGTTAGTACACCTCCTTATAAAGTATATTTAAACGTAACTCATACATTTTGTACAAGCATCCTGAATTATATGGGGAGGCAGGTTTTAAGTTGTATTTAGCACTTCAATATGAATCGAAAAAGTTCTGTAGCATCGTATATTTGTGTGGGCATTGCAAAATTGACAACTGCTGTTTGGAAATCCTTATGCCAATTGAACTTGAAATCAACTCAAATTTCAATCTTTGTCCAAGTCTAGTTTTATTGAAAATTTTGTACTTTCATTGTTGTGAATTAAGTGCTCTATCTGTCAGCTAAAGTACCCATTTAGATTGCAGAAGGACTTACTTGAGTTAAGACCCGAGTTGCCGAGAGAATTTCGGTTAGTTATATATATGTGGTCATTAGCTTGTCCTTAGTGAGGTAACTGACCTAGTTGCTCAAACACAATTATCCTCGTAAAATCTCTTGAAATTTTTTGTTGCTGAACTCGTAATATCAATCTATATCCGTAGTCTACTTGTAATTCTAGACAAAAGTTGATTGATCTATTCAAAACTTATGCTGTTGAGTTGTTCATAATTGAACCCATATATTCTTGAGTAAATTGTTAGCTTGAACTTCATATTCGGTTATTACTTTGAGTTTTGTTATAGAACTAGTACTGGCAGTCGTATATTTGTTGATCTGCTATCCTTAAGAGTGAAATAAAGCCTTTTAGCTTTGTTTAGGTTCTGACTTGAGTTACATATAATTATATTATTAGTACTACTTGGCTGAACCATTTCTGATTTTGTTACTGACCTCTGATTATTATGCTTTAACAACAATATCAAAGCTGGCCAACACATTCATAATTGTGATCTTGCTGGTCAAGTAAGTGCGTAATCCCATCATATTGTGTTGGATGCTATTCTGCGACCCTGCGTATCGAATGTGCATTTGTAATGTGGTGTGTAATCTGACTGCTGTTAAATAGGTTATTAATTGAACTTATTACAATGAACATCATCTAGTTGCTTCTAGTGAGCACTAGTTCCACTGTTACTCAATTATTAGTGAAACTTGGAATTATGCCTTTGCATGAAACAAATTCGTTCAAGTCTTTAAGATTATCGCCACATTGTCTAGAGTGCTTTGAGGTTTCTGAATTGGGTATATTTATATACATATAAACTTTATTGAATAAATTGTGGGATTATTTGAAATTGTCCTCATCGGAAAAAGGCATTTAGAATAGGATCTCTATTGCTTTATTGAGTAAAAAAAAAAAAAATTGTGCAGGTTGAACTAAACTTACCAATTTATTTCAAACGTAATCTTCTGTATTTAGTTTTACATAGCCTTAGTACATTGATCGGTCATGAAGTATAAGCATAATCTTACATTAAAGATGTGAAGGGAGGAGGAGGAGGACCAATGTGATGTGAGAATAATGGAATAGCAAGGACCTAAACCGAAATAAGGTTACATAGGTAGATACTTTTAATTGTTCAATGTCACTTGTTATGTGTGAGTGTAGCCTGAATGAGAGAGGTTACAGTAAGATAGGTGAAGATAAATGTGGTTTAATGTGGGAACCAATTTATAATTGCTTGTCAGGATTGGTCTTCTTGTTCTTCATTACACGCGGTATATGTTGCTAGAGTTAAGATGTTATTGTTGTTAAAATCTAACATCCTAAATGTCATAGGTAAATAGTCCTCTGCACTTTCACGATGAGTTGAGCTATAATAAGGGTCGTTTTGTGTGTTGTCATTTGACCTGACATCAGTAAGCCTCACCAAAGTCATGACATGATTCTGTTTTAGTGTGAATTACAAAACCCTTATTAACCAAAATATACCAGATCCTGCATTCCATTCCTGTTTAGTTTTACCTTTTATATGTAATTAACGTAATATGTCTAAATTTTTACGTAGTGAATCATCAACTTTCTGGTGCATTGTACTAGTGCCAGCTATAGACTAAAATTGAAGCTTATTTAAGGTTCTAGTATGCTAAGTGATGGTGTAAGGACTGATCAATAAGAGTGGTAATAAAATAGACCATCCAATTCCTTTCCTTTAGCTTCGTCCATGGGTAGACAAGTTTCAATTGAACAACAAGAACCTAAGAGTGGACAGCTAAGAGCTGCAGCAGCACCAACTCTTCCCCTTGCATGCAGCTGCCTCCATGGCCAAAACTAAATCAATTGATCAGCTGCCTCCAGCACCAACTCTAGGACCTCAACACTTTTTTTCCTGGGTATCATTGAACTGAAACTAAATCAAAATTTTTATGTAAATTGGGTTTGTTGTGGTTTCTTGTGATAAGTTTTCTTGGTAACTAATCTGATCAGCATCACTACCAATATCTAAACTTCATTTGTTGAGCGTTGGTCCTTGATTAACTACTTGACTTAACGTACTCTGATTTTGATATTTGCAACACCACTGAATTTTTATCTAAATAATTTCTGATGTATTATTGGTTTCCTAACTTGATGACCGAATTGTAAGCTTTCAATTCTGAGCAAATTAGTTCTACCTTGGCTGAATTAAAACCTTGCCTTAGCATTATTAAAAAGCTTGATATGTTGTTTTTATGATCCTTGAGTACTAATATTGGTCACATTAAAATATAGATCATATTAGGAAATTGTAGATATCTGAAGCCTGTGCTAACTGAATGTTGTTGTTTTATTTGTGTAACTGACTTCCAAAAAGGAAGTTTGTTGAATATGTTATATCTGAGTTAGTCTGGTCATAAACTGATGTTACAGAATATTTGCAATCTTCTACTATGATTGGTCATTTTGTAAGACCCAATTCATTGAGTACTTGAAAATTTACATGGACTACTTCAGGTAAGGACATAACCTTGTGTAATATGTTGAACTTAATATATTTGGTGACATTGTAACATTGTCTTGTGGCCATTCATGACATTGCTAACTGTACAGATTGGGATTTAAATTGAATTCTGTCAGGCTTAAATTGCATTATAAATTCTTCATTCCTCTTTCTGAACATATTGACTAAAACAGTCTTCATATAGACTATTCCTAGTATACTTGAAATGTTACCTTCCAGATCGCATAACCGAGTGATTGGATTTCATTATCTCAAAAATGTAATAGTATCTTCTATGACAGAAATGGTGTTCATCATAGAACATGAACTCGAGGTGAGCTGGCGTTATTTTTTAATTTATTTAAGGATCTTTAATTGTAATTATTAATTATTTATGCATTATTTTAATTAAAATGTTATTGATTAAGGTTTATAAACTTAAATCCTTATTTAGGTTTATAAAAGAGTAGAAGAAATAATTGAGTTTAGAAGAAAAAGAATAAAATATTTCTTCCAAGAAGTTTTAACCATCATTGTTAAAACTTAAAATCACCAGCTCTCACCCTTTGAGTTCATCTAGTAATCAAATAAGATTAGGATCAAAGCAATTCACTGAAAAGAAAGCATCATCATCATCCACCCTATGGATTATTCAATCCCTTAATCAGTTTCACAACACTTCAACTTTCCAGGAAATCCAATTTCTAGTTAAACGCAAAAAGAAGCAAATTTTGCATCTTTTCCAATTTAAGCGATAAGAAGAAGAGAATCCTCAAAAACTAAAAAATGAGGTTTAAACTAAAAATCGTGTTTCTCTCTCTGAGCAAAAAGGCCACTCTCCAACACCAAAATAATTTGACTACCCCCGTTGATGTTGGGGAATGGGGACATATACAAGCCTCTAGCTGCTTCAACCATATTGTTGCATTGCATTCTTATGCACTCTATTTCTTTCATTTCTTTAATTTATTTCTTTAAATTAATCCTAGTAGTAAAATATTATATCATGGTCAAATTAGATTAAATTTGTCCCAATAATAATAGTGGCACATAATCCCATAATAGTATACTAATAAATTAAAAAATTAATAAAGATAACATATAAATAAATAAAAATATGAAAAAGCAATCTGCAATAAGAAAAAGATGACAAATTTGCATATAAGAAAGTTAAGACATGGAATCCTTGTCATCCGACCAATTCAAAAACGCCTACAACTGAAGTAAAGAACACAAAATGGAAATCTTCAAAAACACACAAATGAGGAACCAAATCAAAAAACTCAGCAAGAGCCACTAAACAGGCTAGGGCTGCAACACACTATGGACAAAATATAGAACAAACAGACAAAATTGAGAACAAGACATAATAGGATCACTATGGACCATTTATTGAAGTGATATACGTTAAAACACGTCTAAAAACTCTTATCATAAAAAACTGATAAAAACGCCGTGTAAAAATATAAAAATGGTAGAAACACACTTTTCTACATTTTTACTCAAACAAAAAAATAAATCGGGTCTTATACAAAAAAAAATGAACCACATCAACCACATCAACTTTTAACTTATGACCTTTTTAAAAAAAATAATAATAATAAATTTCTATTCTCCTAAATCAAAATGCACAATGAAATAAAAACCTCGCGCGAGGTCGTTTTTGTAGAGAAAGAAGCGGATGAAATCACTGGTAAAAAGTTTGAGCGCCTAGCTAAGGCAGGTTTTGAATCAATCTATTATATTTTATTGTAAACGAACTTGTTATATGAGCAAGAGAATAGGACACTGAGGACATACAACTGATGCAAGGTGATGTGTTTGATTTAAATCAATTAATATAATTTAGGAGTTGTTAAACTTTATTCTTTTGATGTTTTAGAACTTGGTTGTGGGAGTTGTTAAACTCTTTTTTGTGTTTTTGAACTTATATCTTATATAGTGATGTGACTTATAACTTTTAAATATGAAGTTGTTCATTAAATTTTGAGTAGTGACTTATGTGATATTTTTTTTATATGTGTTATGGACTAAATCCATGTCTCAACAATTTATCCAACAAAGGATTAAGGCATGTCCAAACAATATCCTAACTAACATAGGATCAAGGAATGAGACTCATCCCAATAGCTAACAACCTAAATAGCTAACAACCTAAAGATACCTAAGGCCCAAACCCATAGAGGTAAACATTATAAAGAAAGGCTAAAGACCCTAGGTACACACTTTTGAACTCATTCTCTATTACTGCCAACATTGTTCACGTAGCCTCACGTCCTGACTATATGCCTATTATTAGTACAGAGTGATTGGTACATTGGCTTTGAACTAATACGATATCTCTATCATAGAGATCTCTGAGCACATACCTATACAGTAAATACTTACGGTCTACCTAGATCGAACATTGGCGCCGCCTGTGGGGAATCGATAAATTTTGATTCCCATTCTGCGATGGTAAATACATGAAGCGGAGCAAACAACCCCTAACCACCACCACCGCATCAACCATCCGCCATCGCAAGGCTTCAGGGCGGCGATAACCCCATACTGAAAGAGGTGCACGTGAGTGATACGAGATCTGAATCTACACTTGCCAGAAACCATGAAAACCCGACAGTGAATCAGCCTCATCGCCCTCAACAGGAAGCCAGACCTACGATGGACAACCAAATCCATGAAACTGCCCTCAACGCCATCCTACTGAGGATGCAAGAGATGGAGAACAGGGTCCTTGCTCAATAGCAGTTAGACGCCCAAAGGTTTGAGGCGTTGGAAAATAGGTTAGCGGTCCAGAATGTCAACAATCAACACAGCCACGCAGAGAGTCACAGACGAAACTGCCCTAAGGTCTAGAACAGAAATGAGGTTGATAATGACCAAGGTGCTAAAAACGACTGTGGTAACCAGAGTGATGGTCGTGATGGCCACTATGAAGGCCGTCAAAACACCAGAAGCCATGGAAATGACTGAGGTAACGAGAACGAGGATCAACAAAATGACAGCTCATTTACTGACAGACTTATGAACATGGAGATTCCGTCGAGGCTCAAAAAGTGCAATGTGTCATCCTATGACGGGAGTCAGGATTTCAGAGGCTCATCTGGAAGCCTTCAAGACTAAAATGTTGTTCAACGGGATAATCGAACCCATTATAGCCCATATATTTGCCACTACCCTAACTGGGCAAGCCATGACATGAATCACCAGGCTTCCTAGAAATTCAATTGACTCATTCGAAGACCTCACACACACTTTGCATCTGAATTTTGCCACCAGCAAGGCTCACCCAATGTCGGCATACGCATTGGGCTGAATTCTGCAAAAGGAAGGAGAAATGCTGCTAAAATATGTAGAACGTTTTAAACAGGCCACTCTCAAGGTGCGGAATTTGACTGAGGCAGTCCACCTACACTTGATTATATCAGGTTTGGATTGACGATCTCTATGGGCCAAATCAATATTCAAGAACCCGATCAATGACTAAGAAGAATCCAGGAGGAGATTGGACAAGTACTTGGATGTGGAAGAGATGACATTAGTCTACGGCACCAATAAGGGTGATGATGGAGGTCGAAGCCCTCAAAATCAGAGCCCGGACAAGAAAAACAGAGATAAAAAAGGTCAAGAAGGCGGTCGATTCTAAGTCCATACGGTCGGAGGAATGCTACACGAGAACTAAATTCGAAAGCTATGCACCTCTTAATGTCTCCAGGTCCAAGATCTGGAAAGAAGTTGCCTAGACCAAGCTCTGTAATGTAGAAAGGCCAAAACCCATCAGGAAAAAAGGCTCCAAGTATTGTGCTTCCATGACGGTCATGGGCATATATACTATTGATGAATGTTGGGACCTCCGAGATGATATTGAAAAGCACATCAGAGAGAGAAAACTGAAGCAATACATTATCTGCACTCAAGTAAGGAAGAACAGCAAGTGCAGGTAGCGAAGTCGCAGCAAGAGTCCAAGTTCGAAAAGGGAGAACAGGAAGGACCAGGATAAAGATGATCACGGTAAAGGCAAGAAAGCCGAAGCCAAAGATAATGAATACCACGATGCTGAATATGAATGTAATGTGATAAGTAGAGCACTTAAGGCAATGGTGATACTGCTAGTGCAAGGAGGAAATACCTCAGAGAGGTCATGTCAATAAGAGACAAACAAATTTTCAAAGAAAAGGGGGATAAGCCAGATCCCCCAAGATTGTTTTGCACTAAAGAAAACTTGGAGAAGTACATGAGTTGTCGAACTCGCGCAAATTAAATTACCGGGTCTATAAAATTTTTGTAGTAAATGGGAAAACCTAAATCGTCTCTCATGGAAATTACAAGGTTTAAATCACTGATTAAATGTAGGAAAAATAAAAGGTGGGATTTTGTTTGATTTAATTAAAAATAAAACGAAATATAAAAACATAATTTCTTTAATTTAAAAGTAACTAACCTATAATTGAGTTTCCATGGATATCCATCATTGGATGAATAATTACCAATTTTGTGATTGACCTTAATCAAATCAAAATCCATGCATTTGCTTAGGAACCCCTCTCTAGATGATCGTCTAGCGTTTGGTCAAATACAATGTGTCTACTCATGCGATCACAAAGTTTTAGCCTGAATGACTTGAGGTCATTGGGTAAACCAATCCAATCATATAATCCAATGATTAATCTTTTCCGAAAGACGCAATTGTGTATCTCAGGTTGTACATCCAAAACGCGATGTCAACCTGAGTTGGGGAGAGAAACGAAATCAATTAAAGGGGAAACACACACCCTCAAGATTCGACCATGCAATCCCCAACCCTAATAATTTATGTCAGGATTTTTTTAAGATGTATGTCAGGTTTTTAGAGTCTCTATATTAATTTTTTAATTTTATCTTTATTCTAAATTTATATTTATAAATTTTATACTTTACCCTAATAATTTATTCTAATGACAAATTATTTCATATATACTCTTTCAAAATAAGAACAGTTTTATATCATTACCAAACAATTTTTAAGTTTATTTTTTAAAGGGAAATTATTTTTACCACCCCTTACAATTTTATTTATTTGTGTGGTTGGATCAAAATCAAATCAATAGTTACAAAGTTTCATCAAGTGATAGCCGTTGATTTGTTTTAGATCAATGATAATAAAAATTGTCGTAAGAGGTTGTAAGGGAAAAATAGTTGTAAATATAACCTATTCTTTAAGTTGGAGGAGAAAATTGACTTTTTATATGATATTTTTTAGTACTTATGCTACACTCTCAGAGTCACAGTTTGTTTGTAATGAGCAATGTTATGTGATGGGACGTGAATTAGTTCCCATCTAAGCCCATTTTGATGGAAAAATACCATACGTTCCCTCATCTGATGAGCAACTTCAGCATGAAAATCACTTGTTTTACACATTTGTGACAAAAACACAGTAGGGGAACGGATGGTAACGTATTTCTTTAAAATATATTAAAAGGGGAACGGACTGAGACGCATTTAATGCACCTGCTCCATTCATTTAATGCTTCTGTACATTTTGCAGGTAACGTAGAGTTAAAGACTTCTAAAAAGCAAGGCGGTGCACCAACTGAGCAGCTGTAAACGTGAATAGCAGAGAATCAAGAGTTCTCATTGGCTGAAAACAGAAGCAAAACATGGGAAGGTCTGCAAACAACGGCTAATCATCACCAAAACCTGTTCCATTCAGCAATTCACGCAAGCTTCACACTCTGCTGCCACTGTCCCGTCCCCTCATTCAAGCAACTAGCTCCAAGGGAATTACAGTCTTGTCACTCCTCTTCCAGCTATAAATAGGACCACCCTCACACAAAAACATCATCAAATCCTGGAGGGTTTGCAGTCCGAAAGGAAGAGATCACTTAGGAGTAGTTAGTAACTTTGTTTAATTTTCAGTGGTAACTGTAGTTAAGTGACAACCCCTTTTCTCTTCTCTGTAAACAACCATCAAGACTCCTCACGAGCAAATATCCATCTTTCTCCATTTTCTGTTTCTTTTTGTAAGCTGTCTTTTAAATTAATATAAGTTTTTTTCTCTTCGTTCCAATCGTTATCTCTTGACTGAATCTCGGGTCTATGTGATCTCAGTTGAAAATAATTATGTTTAAACTATCAGCCATGAGCTGAACTATATGTGGAACGGGTAAACTGTGAAACTCTTAAAGAACTGTTTTCAAAACTCTTGACCGAAGCTTTTTGTATTTCTTTGGCTAAGTAAGCTATATTCATTGTGCGCCAATGGAAATTGGGTACATACTGAGAAAGGAACTTCCATAAGGAAGGGATTTCAGACAGCTTAGCCATTGGGGGAAGGTAGATGTCATGGCAAAAACGCTATTGTTCACCTTAGGAATAAGGGGTCAACTCGTCCATTTTAAGGCTCTGAACTAAGTACCTGTTGGAGTCAAGGGAGCCATAGGAATATGGAAACTTGTGAGCCATCTAGACCATGAGCTCAGGAATCAGAGTTGGCAGGCAAAGAAACTGGGACAAAGCCAAAAGGTGCTAAGTCTTGAGCAGAGAAAACAGCCCCTTTAAGAGTGAAGCAGCGAATCTGTTCCTTCTGTTAAACTGTTTTAACCACCACCCTGTTGTCTCTTGATTATAGCTATTTCTGTTTTAGTAGTTTTATTTATTTCATTTAGTACTTATAAAAACTCCAATGATTGTTATCTCACCTTCTTCTAAACAGGAAGGATCACATACATAACGCAGCGAGCAACTGTTTGCCATCAGATTGAACCTATTGTTCCTGAGGAGCGTTGTCAAGACAGTAGGGAACGTTTGACCCGACCGTTCATTTACTAACTTTTCTTCTCATTTTCACTCTTTATAAACAGTGATAAAACAATAATTAGCACTCTATCCTCGTGGGAACGATAATTTGGGCATTAATACTCCCTTTATTACTTTATGCGTGCACTTGCGCACTTGGGTTGGAACTAAGGGACGAATCTGTGTTCTGCAAGAACAGAGGAACGTCCCCTATCAGAACTTATATTTTTCCACCATCAGCAAACCACCTAACAAGTTTTTGGCGCCGTTGCCGGGGAAAGAAACACTAACTGTTGTTCTTATCATTGTTTTCTAACGCATATACTGTATATCTGACTTTACTTTTATATTTTTTTTTTCTCTTTATCACTGAATCTGCTGTGCATATATATATACCATGTGCTATTGGTTTATGAGTGAAGAGTTTGAAACAGACTCTAACCACTCCATTGAAGTACCTGAGTTTCTCTTTGATCCTGAGCCAGAACGCACACTCCATAGGAGAAGAAGGAACCTCAGAGAAGTATTTCCTGAAAACATGGTTGATCACAATAATAACAATGAAGAGGTTCCCTCTGAACAGAAGTTCAGAACTTTGGCTGCTCCTTTCAGGAACAGACCAGATAGGGGAGTAATCTTTCCCCCTGTAGCACCAAATTTTGAACTAAAACCTATCATGTTCCACATGATTAGGGAAGCAGATGTCTTCAATGGACTCCCTGCAGAAGATCCTTACACACACCTCACAACATTCCAAGATATTTGTGATAATTTTAAAGCTGAGGGTGTAACAGAGGAGAGCATGAGAATGAGGTTGTTCCCTCACTCCTTGGGCTTAAAAGCTAAAACATGGATGAAAACTCTCACCCCTGGATCAATCCACACATGGGAAGAACTCTCTAACAAGTTCATAGAGAGGTTTCTCCCAATGTCTCGACAAGCTGATGTTAGAGCTGAAATCTCTAACTTCAGAATGTTTTATGGAGAAAATCTCTATGAAGCATGGGAGAGATACAAGGACATCATAAGAAAATGGCCAAACCATGGGGTAGAGAGTTGGGGAGTGTTACAATATTTCTATAAAGGACTTGACCATACTTCTCAATCTCACCTAGATTTTGCTGCAGGAGGATATTTCTTTACAGGAACACTTGAATCAAGATACGAAATCATAGAAGGGACTGCTGAAAGATGTCTTCAATGGCCAATAAACAGAGTGAGCCCAGTGAGGAAGCCAGGCATGCTAGAACTGGATAAACAAACAGTCATGGAAGCCCAGCTGGCATCACTCATGAATGAAGTGAAGAACCTGAGAGTTGACCAAGCAGCACCAAGGATGGAAGTCTTACAACTCACAGCAAATGAAACAGAACCATGCTCAGCCTGTGGTGACCTTCATGACTCAACAGACTGGTCATCCACTGCATTGGTGTGTTATGCAGAAAATTTTGGCAATAGGAACTTCACTAGAGACAATCAACAAGCAGGACGAAATACACATTCAAGCCCTGGAGGAACTATCATTAAGGATCAGAACCACAACACCCAATGGAGGCCACCAATTAACCAGAGACCATTCAACAACAATCAGTAGCAGTATCAGCAAGGTAGCAGCAGTGGAACGTCTGAACAAAGAAGAAACAACTACGTTCCGTTCCACAGAGATGACCAACGCATCAACACCCTGGAAAATCATGTCAAGGAATATGTCACCAGGAATGATGCAGTGGTCAGGAACATTGAGTCTCATCTGGGGCAGATTGCTGCCAACCTTCAAACCAGAACACCAGGATCACTACCAGGGGACACTAAGGTCCCCTCAACCATTTCTGAAACACCTTGAGAGGTAAGTACCATGTCTAGCTAAAGACATTAAACTAAGCGCTGACTGGGAGGCAACCCAGTAGATACATTTGCTCTCTGACAAAGAGCAAAGTTTTGGGGTAGTTATCCATAACCACATCGCTCCCAAAAAGGAGGGAACTCTGATGTTCCTCTCTAAAAAGTCCAAATAAAGTACGTTCCGTTCTAGGAACGTAGTTTTGGGGTGGTCCTTGACCACACAATCCCAATATAAAAAAAAAGATATATATATATATATATATATATATATGCATATAGATATAATTAAATATTTTGTTACATGTTCATTTAGATTTATTAAATAATAGGTGATAGGTTAGTACGTTCCCTTTTCCTTATTTAGTACTCACTTTTGCATGTTTTCTTATTATTTATTTCAGTTAGTTATTTATTTATTAGTTAGGAAAAGACAAAGGGAACGTTCCCTGGGTTAGGAGATAAGAGTGACTGGGACACCTGTCCCTGCTGAGTCACTTAAAAAGATACGCAGCTATATCAAATTTGCATTCATTGCAAATCTTGGAAACACGCGCAGAAAAAGCAACCGTCTCCTCAACCATTAACACAACTGCACCCTTTCCTTTTCCCTTTCTCCCACGTCCTGACCTAAACCGTTCCATCTTCTCACTGGTCATCTACTGCTGACCACTCGTTCTGTAACGTCCCCATTCCACTACCTCTTCAACCTCCTCTCCTTAACCTCCACGTCTCATAAACCTTTCATTTTCTCCCCCACAGTCTATTTAAACTCGGTCTCTGATTTCTTCGAGTTCTACTACTTCCATTCAACTCAGAACCCTTTTATCCCTCCTGCATTTGTGCCCTAACTCCCTTTCTGAACAAAATGACTAAGCTTTCATTTAAGGTGACCCCTGTAGCCAACCGCGGTGAAGAACCAGAGCTCACTGAACCAACCATCATTCTGTACCCAGAAAGGAACATTTCTCTGCATCAGGACAAAGTGGTTCTGCCTCCATTTGTGAAGAAATCACTGGATAAACTTCGGTGGTTGCTTTTCGCCACTGATGACCGTGAGTTGAACTTGAACTGGGTGGGAGAATTCCTATACCAGACGAGGAGGCTGCCCGAAGAGGAGGCACTGATGTCCAAGAAGTACTCCACCTTCCCTTCGTCACCAACTGTCCATACCAAGAGTATTTGGATAGTAGGGAGGTGTACAAATTTCAGAAGGATCTAAAGCAAACAGTAGCCCTAGATAATCCCAACTACTACAAAGGGTCCCTCTGCAAGGGGAGCATGAAGGACATAGCCAGGTTCTGGGCACTGTTTGCCAACTCCAACATCACCCCCACCTCTCATGAAGCCTCTGCTAGCTGGGGACTTCAAGTTTAAATTTACTGCATCATCAAGAACATCCTTTTTGATGCAGTAACCCTAATCTACAACAGCTTGCAGAGGGACATAAGGAAGACTAAGGTCTTCCTCCCCTGCCTCATCACCAAACTCTGCAGGAGAGCTGGTGTAGAGCAACACCCAGATGACACCACGAAGGTGGCATCTATCCTTGATGCTAAGACCTGGAACGGTCTTAAAAGCACCTACATTGACACCACCCAACCTATTCCTGCCAATCTCAGACGTTCCCCCACCAGGGGTAGTGAGGAGGAAACACTTGTGGCCTCACTGAAGAAGACCACTCCTACAAAATCCTCCTCCTCTGGCCACGTTCCGTCCAGAAGAACCAACCCTCCTCCTACCAAGGTGAAGAAGGATGTCCCTGTTGCTACTGATGGCAAACAGGGCAGAAGAAATCTCCTGCCAAACCTCCCCCAAGAAAGGGGGAACGTTCAAGTCAGAGGATAAAGAGGGTCCTCAACAGCAATAGGCAAGAGGGAGCATCCTCTGCAAAGCCTATCACCCTCTCTGACCAGGAGGAGGAAAGCGAGCCTTTAGCAAAAAGGCTGAAGATTGGAAGGAAATCAGCACCAAAACCAGCTGCAAAGGAGACGTCCCCAAGCAGCTCAGACTCTACATTTTCTGACATTCCATCCCCACCACTTGCTCACTCTCCACCACAACAAATCACCCCACAACCCTCTCCTAGGCAACAACAAGGAGAGGGACAGAAAGACAAAGAAGCAGCATTTGCTGCAGAGACATCAGTGGCTGAGCAAGAGGTTCAGCCATAGAAGAAAAATGACAAAGGAAAGGGGATTCTCATAGAACCCCCTAAAAAGAAAGCAAAGAC
>NW_026898650.1:0-56779 GCF_033153095.1 Gastrolobium bilobum
TTTAGGATTTGAAAAACCGCCCCCGGTGAATTGTTGAAAACACATTAAACCCGATCCCTTTATTCTTAAAAAGCTATCGTCAAATATATTGGAATCGGGTACAAACCCTAACCCTCTCTTTTAGCTTTCTCGATTTTATCATCTCCCAAACATTTCTCTCAAATTACTGACTCTGATAATTCCATACGCTCAAGTTGAAATCTCTCATTTTACAGAGTCCAGGTAACTCCTTCTTTAGTGTTGTATGCAGTGAGAGATTGCCGTTGCATTTTAGTCTTTTAGATTTTTGGCTATAAATTTATAATTTCATCGCAATGTTGGGTTCTTTTAATGCAATCTTTATTAGTGTATTGGTGAATCATAGAGTTTCTGTAAGGACTTAGATCTGAGAAAGAAGGAGATAAACGTCAGAGAGAAGAAGAAAAATGATGAGAGAGAGAGAGAAAAAGAGAGAGATTGTCCAACAATTTTCTGTCTATTCTTCACGCCCCTCCTTTGACTATATAACCAATTCTGTTACAATCTTTTCTATTTTCCCTTCCATTACTAATTACAACAACTTCTATTAATCATATGGGCCAATTCACTTATTGGAAATAATCCTTCAAATAACTGGGCTGCTTCTTAACTCGATTGGGCCTAGCTATCCTCGACCCAATAGATTGGTTCACAACATCCCTTCCCCCTACGAAATCAATCTCGTCCTCGAGATGTCTTGGACCAATAGCTTCGTCCACTGGCCCAGATAAACTGTCAGTGGGAAGATTCTGGAGTGTTTGCGTGGATGGGAGCTAGCTGGTGGCTACTGACCCTTGACTTATGGAAGAGGCATGTGGTCCCTCAACTGCCACGATTTGATTGGCTGGCTCTGCGGCTAAATTAATGTTGTACTCTAAACCCAAGTCAGTTGGATGTCCCAACACATTTCCTTTAGCCGCCGTTTCCTCTACACCTTCTTTACTCTCGTCGTTCAAAGGAAACGGTAAAGGTTGAATCTTTGAAACTCCTTTCCCAAACACCATCTTGTCGTCTTCCCAGGTAGACTACTCCGGTTGCAATCCTTGCCATTGTACGAGTACTTGGGGTATCTCACGGTCCTTTCTCCAGATAAAACGCTGAGCTACAACAGCTGCTGAAACATGCATCTGTGGAGTGCTTTTGAGGTCCGCGATTACAGGGTGGACCTTGTGGTACCCATTAGAGATGAAAGGCCTCAAGAGGAATACATGGAAGACTGGGTGGACTCTTGACCCTTCAGGTAGTTTCAGACGATATGCTAGCTTTCCGATTCGCTCCGGAACTACCAAAGGACCATAAAATCATAGACTAAGTTTGTGTGACGATCGTCGGTGTATAGTCAACGGACGATATGGTTGAAGTCGCAAGAGTACTTGATCTCCGTTTTGAAAGGTATGGTCTTTACGTTTGCGGTCCGCCTATGCCTTCATTAAAGCTTGTGCCTTTTTAAGTTCTGTTTCAATGATGCTAGGGCCAGCGTGCGCTGATGGAGATCTGTGTCCACCGCTTCAAGGGAAGTGGATCCCAAGGTGTAAGCTAAAAGGGAAGGTGGAGAACGTCCATACGTGTTCTGAAATGGGGTGGTTTGCGTGGATCGATTATATTCAGTGTTATAGTGGAACTCTGCCCAACTGAGGAAATGATGCCATGTTGACTGGTTGTCACGCACGAAGCAACAGAGGTATTGTTCGAGACTCTAGTTCACTCTCTCTGTCTGGCCGTCAGATTGAGGGTGGTATGTATAGGAAAAGTGAGGCGCAGTCCTGTGTAACTTGAAAAGAGTCTTCCAGAATTCACTAGTGAATATGGGGTCACGATCTGAAACTATGGATCTTGGGGGTCCGTGTAGCTTCCCTACCGTGTCCCAAAATACCTGAGCTACCTTCACTGCTGAATATTTTGATGGTAAGGCCACGAAATGAGCTCCTATAGTAAGCCTGTCCACCACCACGAGAATATCTGTGAATGGTTCTAAGATTTAGCCTTTTGACATACTTCACACTACTGTATGTACTCCTGAATGTCTTTTTTATTGTTTTTCCAGGTGAAAGAGGCACTAATCCGGATGAGTGTTCGAAGGATTCCAGCATGGCCACCTACCTTGGAAGAATGGAATTGATGGAGCAGGAGTGGAATCAATACAGAGCCTGAAGGAACAAACTGATCCAGATATGGTTTAAAGATGCGATTCATATAATCCATGAACACCGTCGGTGTAACACCCTCTATTGTAGGCCTCCAAGAGAGTTGTTTGCTAAGCGGAATTATAGTTCTTTAATAGTATTTTAGAGGCTGAAAAAAATTTCGCTTTTACATTGCCAATTAAAACTAAAGAGGGGATCTGGTTAATTACAAAAAATCAGAGTACACAAAATTTCTAAACTTATTAAAAATATAAATTTCCTGATAGACCTTGCTGTCTTTAAAAATTCGTATAAAATCCATTTCAATGATTCAAAAATATATTCTTTGTAATATGGAAACTATACATCTGGGGCTTCACGTTCATATAAAATAATAGTGCTTTGGAGTTCGTTTGCCCCTCGAAACATAACTCGCAAAATAAGAGAGAAAATAGTGGAAATATCCCAAATGTTCTGGCTGGTAAAATTCATAATAAATCAATCTTTCAGAATTTCTTTGCAAGGTTTATATATAATGAAACTAGACACCTGGGGCTACGCGTGCATATAAATTATAAGAAAATCGGAGGTCTGTAGCCCCAGTACGACAACTTACAAAGTGCTCGCAAAGACTTTTCAAAACTCAGCATTTAGATAACATGTCAAAATCCTTTTCGCAAACGTTTCAACATCTGTTTCCAAAATACTTGCTGGTCATAAAATCGTAATGCAATAATAAAATCATAGTTCACAGTAATACAAGCTTCTCAATTTCATACAGTCATCCATAAAATATCACATCAATAGTAGCATGCCCAAACAGTAGAAGCCAACAACAAATATCCAAGTCCTCAAAAGCTTTTACGTCCTCCTGCCATTTTGTAAAAATAGCAGCCCCAAAGGGGTGAGAGAAAATCCCAGTAGTGTGGCAACAAAACCATAATGCAACAATATTAACTAGGCACAAAATCATAAATAGTCACTTCAAACATTTAATCATTTTCATCATATATCATAACGCGTATATAACGCCATTTTTCCTTTACGCTCATAGCACCGTCGTGCGCGTAGCATCACAGTGGGTATTCCTAATGGCTCCCATGAAGGTGAATCCCACTGTGGAACCTATGCGGACTGAAGCCAAGTGTCCCCTCTCCTGGTACCAGGCATGCCTATATGATGCATGCTTAGTCACATGTCCTCAATACAAATATATATATATTCAAGATGTCATGAATCAAGTATACATGCCATGTGCAATCGCACCCAACAGAAAAATGTATTATGATGTAAAATGCATGCATATATCATATCATCCTTTCATATTCTTACCATTGGCTCATCATCATCATAACATACATAGAACAAATGTGAGCAACACATCACAATTCCATACACTAGCCAATAGTCACATTAGGTAATACCGCCTACACATACCTCGTACGTCGAAACTTACTTTACCGATTCACAACGAAACAGTCCAACGTCTCAAGGATTTTTCGCACCTAATTTATAGTATAATAAATCAGTGTACATTCAATTTATTCAACCAAATTCCCAAGCTTAAGATCCCTATAACATTCGGCCATAATGTTCCTTTTCTACAAATTATTTTGACTCTAATTTACCTTTATACACTTTTAAAAGTGAGAAATTATTTTAATATTTCCAATAGATCAGAATCGGTTTTTTATACTTTTCATAGGGATATTTCTAACTTTAATTTTTAATAAAATACAGCAGCCCCCCTTCTAAAATAAACAGTGATAAATCCTAGTAGTGTGCATCTTCTTCAGCAAAACAGTGAGTATTTCTGTACAAAACAATGGACATTTTTCTTCAGCAAACAGTGGCAGTTTTATAACAAAACAGTGAGCAGAAAACTAAGATACAGCAACATTTTCTCAAGATAATAAATATACATGCTGTCTAATCCATTTCATCGGGAAACAGTGAGAGGAAACATATTACACAACAGCATTTTTCTTAGCCTAAATCCAAGTACAAGATTATCTATTCTCAAGTTTAACTAATCATACATGATGCGCTCAAAATGAGTCCAAACATGCTGTCTTTTTAAGGTTTCATTTATGCTAAGTTTAATATAATAAGATACCACTACAGTATGGTCCAGCCCTCTCAAATGTTCTAAACCAAAACAAAACACAAGGAAGGAAGGTGACTTACGGTTCTTTTGCCCACAACTAGCAACTCAACTTGACAAGAATAAAATAGGAAGAGCTTCCGCAACTCAATGCTCCTTCGTTCAGCCTAAATGCCGCACGATGAAAGTAGAGACTTCTCCAAAATAAGATCTAAGCATGCAACCACCAAAAGGTCTCATGAGAGTCTTGTGTGAGTAGGAGAAACAAGAGGAAGGGCTAGTCACTCACCTAGGGTCTTTCGGCCAGCAGAGGAATGGAAAAGAGATGACGTTTTGTCCTTGCTTCTCACTCAAAATTCACGGTTTCAAGAAGAAAAGGGAAAGAGGAAACCAACGACTAGAACTTGGGGTATAAGAGGAGTAGGTTACGGTTTTGATGTAGAGAATAGAAAGAGAAAAATTAGGCTATAACTTGATGTTCCTTCTATGGTGGTGCCACGGTTTGGGTAAGAAAACAAATGGAATGAGTTTGAATTTGGTTCTTCCTTCTTTGATGGTCACGGCTAGGAAGTGTTTTAACAAGATCACTCTTGGCTCTCTATTTAACGTTTGGAGGGTGAAAGATTGAGAGTTTAAATGTTGTTTTAAAGTACACAAGACCGGAAATTATACTATCTCCTTCTCCATTAGTCGCACACGGAAAGGTGAGATAAGATGGTGACTTGTTGACCAATAACATTTCATGCACTCTGACCTTTAGCCCCTTCATTGGTTGTATGACTAATGTTGGACATTTTGGTGAAATAAGGCTGAAAAGTGATGGAGATTTCAGCAAGCAATGTCAGCTCTTTATTTTCCTTCTAAGCGCATGTGAGGAGAGATAGAGTGTTTGACTTGAGACTTTTAAAAAGTGAAATTGGATCAGAATTTTTCTGATGCTATTTGCCCATTCTAGCGCACATAGTTAGAGGAATAAGGATAAGGTTTGTTCCATGTAAACAAAAGGAAACTAGATGGCACACTTGGATTGCATGGAGAGATTTTATCTTGCCACCTCATGGACATACAAGGCTGAGTTGGGTTTATCTTCAATCAGAATTTTCTGATGCTTTCTTACAAATTTCACGCCTAAAATAGAGTGAATAGAATAGGTAAACACTTGTCTTTTTCATCCTCTTTAATCGCATAAAGTGAGGGGCTGGGTGCAGAATTTTTTTGCCCAACTAGTTAATATGCAGGCTGCCCTTTTTCAGCTCATTGGTTGCATGATTTAAAATGGAAAGGTTTTGGAAGATACAACAAGTTATCAGCCTTCTCTTTTTGGTCTAACCCAACGCATGTGAAAAGGGAGAAAGATGAGAGTGATGCTGACTTCTCTTGGATAAAGACAAGCAAAGGTTCAACCTTGTTTCTAAGTTCTATGCGTACAAAAAGGAGAGGAAATAAGAGGGGTTTTGGCCATGTGTAGGTCTTTATCCAATGGTGAGTTGCCTTCTAAGGATTCTTAGGATAAAGTGATGAGGTCAAACATTTAGGGCTGACTTGTGAGATTAAAATCTCAATTTAAACATCAGAATTTGTGACCAACTTATGCGCACATGTGTAGGAAGATAAGGGTGTAATTTTGCCAAGTGTGAACACTACTATATATATATAATTTTACGTGGGATGTTACACTCTCCCCACCAACTTCCTCACCAAAAGAGTCACAAATTTCTATACTACTTTTCAGACATACCAGGTTAAGTGGTACCCCTCATACAGCTCGTCAAAACATCCCTATGAGGAAACTTCCTCGAGCTTTCCGCCGTCCTAGGTACCTCGGATGTAATTGACTTCACAGATCAACGGGTCCAATTAATCATGATATGAATTTTCCACTCATAACACACATTGCTATCTCAACATAACTCACTAAAATTGACCAAGTTTTCATAATTCAAGTTCACAATACTTACTTTCAAGGTTTCTAGCTGTAGTTAAGTTTGCATTTAAAAATAAAATCTACAATACAAAACCTCGTGCCTAACATAAAATAAGGAACACCAATCCCAAAATCATCACAATGCATATGGTGGTCTCATAACAACTCAAATTTTTAAGCAGAAATTCACACAGTATAATCACGGTTAAAGATGACACAGCATGCATATTAAATCATAATTTAATAGTGTTAAGACGCTCCAGTTTAATTCTTCTTTTATATCCATGCTCAACATACAGATTGGATGCTCAAGTACTATGCAGTCATATCGGGAGATTTTCATGAGTACTAACTCTATTGACATATACAAATAACTTAACAATTCACAGCAAACGTGAACAGAAAGTAAAGAAAATTCTTATTAATGAATGTTAACCTAGGGTGGGACATAATTGTGGTAGTAGGGATGTACAGAAACAGAATTAAAAAGCCACTTTGAGGCACAACGTGTTAAGCATACTTCCTAGCAAATTTTCAGTTAATATATAAAAATTTTCCTTTCAATGCATGTCCTAGAAATAATTTTAATAACAATACCATATCATGACATAGTGTTACATCACCCTACAAATAAATGATAATTCACCCACAAGTAGTCATGTCATAATGAAAGTAAGTTATGGATCCCAAAAATAACATGATTGTAAACGCACATTTTTATTCTTAATATAAATTTAATAAAGCAGTAACACATATACGTATTCTCTTATTCAACTTCCATTGGTTTGTTTTTAGGTGCTACCACAAATCAATAATTACTTGTTTTCGCAAAATTTCTTCCCTTTGATACATGAGGTTTATAATTCGACAACATACTAGTTCTATAACTATAGACAAGTCAAAATTCAATAAGACCTAGGATAGACACGTCATTGTAAAGATAACAGGGGGTTGGATAGACAGTAGAATAAAATTAGACAATTCTGAAAATCAACTCAAGGGAAATCACACATACCAAGAAGCTATGCACGGTTCTTTCATGATATAAACTTGATGCACCTTTTAAAATAATTTTTTTTCCCATAAAGATAACTAATATTCATGACAGCATACCACTTTAAATTCTAGGAAGGCTTCTATGGTTCTCCAGTTTTATTTCGTTGGATAATTTGATATTTGATAACGGAAAAGTTTCACAAGGCATCGAGAAGGAGACAAAAATTGAAAGCATACAGATGAAGATAACGAATCAGCCAAACGAAACAAAATAAAATAAAGACTCAGTGAAACGAGACCATTCAAAGCATGCACAATTATCTGGTCAGTCCAGTATTTTTTTAAATTTAATTCAGATAATCTTTCTTTATTTGTTCATGCAGTATTCTTGCAATGTTTAAAATCTAGACCCACAACTTCAACAGTCACCAAAAAGAAAACTTAATATAACCAGATGCAAGTTTAAAAATAGTTACATCACACAAGAAAAGTCATAGATCATAAAAACAAAGATAATGTTACAGCCTTAATTAACACTAATTCTACGTTCTAGGAGCATTAATCAGATTTACTTACATAAATGTCCTATCCCTAAATTAATTTTCATATTTAAATTTCTGCTACTCTTCTTAATCATATTAATTCCGTACACAATTTAATAACAAAACAAAATTAAGGAAAATAATAATGTCCACTATTCAGCCAATTACACCATCACACATGCAAGGAAAACAACATGAATCTCATGAACAAGTATGCCAGCAGTCATTATTTAAAATCTACATGTTAACATCCATGGCTTAGTGTCTCACAAAGTATTCACGTCTAACACATATACACGAAGCCTTGATTATAATCCCTAGTAACATAATTGACCATGAACCATTAACGTAATTGGTAATTTACCACGTAGCATTTCAAGCACAAGTGTACCCGGGGTTACCATGATGGTGCACCCACATCCTACGTGGCAGTGAGTTGATCAGGCTCACCCCTAGTATTGCAGTGTGCATAACCATGTTAAACACCGGACACAACAAGTACCATCACGCACATAACATAATATCAAGCAGCCAACAACCTTTCAATAATTATATTCTAACATCAGCAGCGGAACAGTATATTTCTAACCTACAGCCAAACAACCAATTCACAGTTATATTCAAACAGTAATAATTCAACAAATTATACCAACAACCAACATATTCAAACAACAACCATTCAACAACCAGGCACAAACAACAAACAATTCATCAAACACAGCCACCTTGAATCAAAACTGCTCTGATACCAATTAGTGTAACACCCTCTCTTGTAGGCCTCCAAGAGAGTTGTTTGCTAAGCGGAATTAGAGTTCTTTAATAGTATTTTAGAGGCTGAAAAAAATTTCGCTTTTACATTGCCAATTAAAACTAAAGAGGGGATCTGGTTAATTACAAAAAATCAGAGTACACAAAATTTCTTAAACTTATTAAAAATATAAATTTCCTGATAGACCTTGCTGTCTTTAAAAATTCGTATAAAATCCATTTCAATGATTCAAAAATATATTCTTTGTAATATGGAAACTATACATCTGGGGCTTCACGTTCATATAAAATAATAGTGCTTTGGAGTTCGTTTGCCCCTCGAAACATAACTCGCAAAATAAGAGAGAAAATAGTGGAAATATCCCAAATGTTCTGGCTGGTAAAATTCATAATAAATCGATCTTTCAGAATTTCTTTGCAAGGTTTATATATAATGAAACTAGACACCTGGGGCTACGCGTGCATATAAATTATAAGAAAATCGGAGGTCCATAGCCCCAGTACGACAACTTACAAAGTGCTCGCAAAGACTTTTCAAAACTCAGCATTTAGATAACATGTCAAAATCCTTTTCGCAAACGTTTCAACATCTGTTTCCAAAATACTTGCTGGTCATAAAATCGTAATGCAATAATAAAATCATAGTTCACAGTAATACAAGCTTCTCAATTTCATACAATCATCCATAAAATATCACATCAATAGCAGCATGCCCAAACAGTAGAAGCCAACAGCAAATATCCAAGTCCTCGAAAGCTTTTACGTCCTCCTGCCATTTTGTAAAAATAGCAGCCCCCAAAGGGGTGAGAGAAAATCCCAGTAGTGTGGCAACACAACCATAATGCAACAATATTAACTAGGCACAAAATCATAAATAGTCACTTCAAACATTTAATCCTTTTCATCATATATCATAACGCGTATATAACGCCCTTTTTCCTTTACGCTCATAGCACCGTCGTGCGCGTAGTATCACAGTGGGTATTCCTAATGGCTCCCTTGAAGGTGAATCCCACTGTGGAACCTATGCGGACTGAAGCCAAGTGTCCCCTCTCCTGGTACCAGGCATGCCTATATGATGCATGCTCAGTCACATGTCCTCAATACAAATATATATATATATTCAAGATGTCATGAATCAAGTATACATGCCATGTTATGCAATCGCACCCAACAGAAAAATGTATTATGATGTAAAATGCATGCATATATTATATCATTCTTTCATATTCTTACCATTGGCTCATCATCATCATAACATACATAGAACAAATGTGAGCAACACATCTGATGAACCCTTAGTTCATCATGGTTTTTAGAAAGAATTAGGATCAAATTGTGTGATTAAATGATGAAAAACAAGGTTAATGTCCTAAGATGTCCTCAATTACAAGTTCAAGAGCTTTATTGGAAATTTGTATGATTCTTGTAGGAAAAGAAAGCTTGAAAGACAACTGGAGAAGGAAGAAGATTCTGGAGCTCAAGAGGAGAAAAATTGCCTAAGTGTTGAGCGCTAAAACGTCCACACTGAGCGTTTTAGCGCCCTGCTACAGGAAGAGGCCAAAACTTGCTGGTGATGAGCGCTAAAACGCCCACACTGAGCGTTTTAGCGCCCTGCTACAGGAAGAGGCCAAAACTTGCTGGTGATGAGCGCTAAAACGCCCTCACATAGCGTTTTAGCGCGCTGCTGCACTTAAAAGATGGAAAATTGCTGGTCTTGGGCGCTAAAACGGCCTACAGTAAGCGTTTTAGTGCCCTAAAGTGGAAAAAGGATTCTGGTCTTCACCGCTAAAACGTCCAAATCAAGAGTTTTAGCGTTGGAATCAGTTAAAGTCAGTTGAGCATTCACCAAGTTTGGACGCTAAAACGGTCATTCCTTAACGTTTTAGCGTTGGAATCAGTTAAAAGCAGTTGAGCATACGTAAAGCATGGACGCTAAAACGGTCACTTATGGACGTTTTAGCGCCCACATCAGTTTTCTGTTTTTAATTGTAACACTATATAAGGCAAAGCCTTGACACTTAGAAGGATATCAGGATCTGAGGGATCTGAACTCTCTCTCTCTTAAACTTAGTATGACTTCTCTCTAAATTCTCTTAGGTTTTAGTTTTTGTATTAGGATTTCCTTGTAATAGTTTGGAGATTGAAGACTTTCAACATGGAAATGAAGTTTGTTTCTTCTTCTCTTATTTATTCCTTAGTCATGTCTGAGTAGAGTCTTTGTAGTCTGAATGCAATAGAACTCCATGATAATATTATGTTGATTTGATTAATATGATGAAGTATTTTTCATGTGTTGATTTGAGATTTTCTGATTTAATTATTTCTATCAAGGAAGTAATATAGAACAGGGATGTTTATATGACTTCTGTATTTGATAATCTCAACATCAGAATTCTAGTACTCAAGGGATTGATGCTAGAGTTCTGATGTAATCTTAAAACTTTAGTATTTCATGCATGTATTAAGAAAGAGATCACCAAGGGATTGGGGTTTCTGATTAATGTATCTATCAGGGTAGTAAGGGATTACATCTTGATGATAAGTAAAAGGTTGATTAATATCACATAGAAAAGAATTCATCATATGATCAGTTTTTACATGAGTTATTGTGGAGGAAAGTTGTTTTCTGACTACTTGTTGTTTTATTAATTCCTAATCCATATTTACTTTGTGTCAAATTACTTACAATCAATTTTCTGGTGACAACTTATTCATGATTTTTACAAACTCTTATTTGATTCAAATTAGTTTTCTATGGTATATTGGTGTTTGAATACAATTCCTCGTGGGAATGATCTTTACTCATCATTTTATTACTTGTACGACTAGTGCACTTGCTAAACGTCCAACAAGTTTTTGGCGTCGTTGCCGGGGAATTTGTTTTTCAACACTAAATGATACTATAGAATTCTGAGATTGAATCCTTTTATTTTCAGTATTTTAGTTTATGTTAAGTTTTTGGTCAATTTTGATTTTGGTATATGCGAGGTACACTTGATCCGAATTTGTTGTTGTATGATCCAGAATTAGAAAGGACATTGAGGAAGCACAAAAGGGCAGCCAGGCAAAGGAGACAGTTGCAAGAAATTAGTGAATCAAGTACGGTTAATCAGGAAGAGATAATGGCAGAGAATCACAGACCACCACCACCACAGAGGACACTGGGAGAGTACATGACTCCTGCAGTGATTCCTCCATTTGGGAGTGTTGTGCGCCCAACAGTGGAGCCCAACAACTTTGAATTGAAGCCTGCTTTATACATTTGGTGCAGAAGGATCAGTTTGCTGGAACCAGTGCAGAGGACCCTTACTTGCACATAGAGAACTTTCTATTGTTGAGTGATACTGTGAAGATAAATAGTGTCACAAGAGATGCAATTCTGTTGAGACTATTCACTCATTCACTGACGGATGATGCAAGGAGATGGCTGCAATCATTGCCACAAGGAAGTATAACAACTTGGGATGATCTGCAAACCAAGTTCTTGCAAAGGTTTTTCTCAGCATCTAAGAGGGCCAAGTTGAAGGATGAGATTACAAGCTTTAAGCAGAAAAAGTCAGAATCCATTTATGAGGCTTGGGAGAGATTCAAGACTTTGTTGAGGAAATGTCCACAGCATGGAATTGAGGCATGGCAACAAGCAGCAATCTTCCTGCAAGGAATGACCACTAACACAAGACCCCTCAAGAAGCCTTGGATATCTTTTAGTCATTAGCATCTCAAGAATTTGATAATGCCCCAGTGGCTGACAGAAGGACAGGAGTCATCAGGTTGGATGGGTATGATGCTCTGTTGGCAAGGAATGACCAACTAATGCAGACACAGAGACAACAGCAGCAACAATTAGATACCCTTATCAAGCAACTTTCTTCACGAAAGGTAGCCTCTGTGGAAACCAAATGTGTATGTGCCATATGTGGCAAAGGCCATGTGACAGAGGAGTGTGATTATGGGGGATCACCAGAACAAGCAGAGGTGAATGGAGTGTGGTATGACCAGAATAATCAAAGGAACTACAACAATCAGGGAAAGAATGTTTATATGCCACCATGGAAAAACAAGACTCAACACCCAGGATTCAGCTATAGTTCCAACCATCAATTGAATCCACCATTACATCATCCACCACCACATATGAAGGAGCAATCAAGTGATCATGCTGCATGGGAGAAGGCGTTTGCTCAGTTATCTAAGACAACTCAGGATTATATCCAGGGGTCTAATTCATTCAGGGAAGAGACAACTGCATTCATGCAGGAGACCAGAACTTCTTTCAGAAATCAGGAAGCATCTATCAGAAATTTGGAGACCCAGATTGGTCAATTATCAAGACAGATATCAGAAAGACCACAAGGGAAATTTCCAGGTGATACATTAGTGAATCCTAAGGAGCACTGTAAAGCAATTATGACAAGAAGTGGGTTGGTACTTCAACCGGTGAAAAAGAATGTGGAAAATAAAAAGAATGAAGAAGAGGTTGTGGTTGAAGATGTAGTCTCTAATGATGAAGTAGAGAAGATGAAAAATGAGAAAAGTGAGAAGGAAGTAGTTGTTAGAGATGTTATAGTTGGAATTGATAAAGAAGAGGAAGGGAAGAACAATAAGAATGAAGGAGAGGTAGAAGTTGGTAAAAATGCTTCCCCACAAAAGATGATGAAGTGGGAAAAGAAGAAGATGGCTGACAAGAAAGAACAGCCAGTTATTTTATCTCCTTATGCTAAAGTTCCCTACCCTCAAAGGTTGAAGCAAGAGATTCAGAAACAGCACTATGCAAGATTTCTGGATATCTTCAAAAATTTACAGATTAACATACCATTTTCTGAAGCACTGGAAAATATGCCTCACTATGCAAAGTTCATGAAGGATCTTCTTACTAAGAAGAGGAAATTAACTGATGGTGAGACAGTGGCCCTAACAGCAGAGTGTAGTGCCCTAATCCAGAAGAAGCTTCCAACAAAAATGAAAGATCCTGGAAGCTTCAGTATCTCTATTGCTATAGGAGATGTGGAGGTGGGAAAGGCATTGTGCGTTTTGGGAGCCAGTATAAACCTGATGCCATTGACAGTATGTAGAGCTTTGGGAATCAGCACTTTGAAGGAGACCAATCTTATTCTGCATCTTGCAGATAGATCTATCAAGAGGCCTGAAGGTGTGGTTGAAGATGTCTTGGTCAAGGTAGACAAGTTTATTTTTCCAGTGGATTTTGTGATTCTTGACATGGAGGAAGAGGATACAGAAAGTCCTCTATTGTTAGGAAGACCCTTTTTAGCAACTGCAAGATCTTTGATAGATGTTGAACAAGGAAAGTTGTTGCTAAGGGTGGATGAGGAAATAGTCACAATTGATGTATTTGAAACCATCAAGCACCCTGTTGATGTAGAGGATTGTTTTAGATTGGATGTAATACAGGAGGTTGTGGAAGAACTGAATAAAGAAGAAGAATTCCCAGTTGAGGAAAAAAGATCAGAAGAAGAGACAGGTACAGAAGATTACCAAGAAGAGCCAGAAGTGGAAGAGCTTGAGAAGAAGATTGATGACATTCCAAAAGGAGCACCTAAGGTAGAACTTAAAGAATTGCCTTCACATTTGAAGTATGTGTTCCTTGGGGATGATCAAACATATCCAGCAATCATTAATGCAATGTTGTCTGATGAGGAAGAAGGGAAGTTGATTAAGGTACTCAAGAAGAATAAAATGGCTATTGGATGGCAGTTTTCAGATCTTAAGGGTATTAATCCTTTCTTTTGCACCCACAAAATATTGATGGAGGAAGAGGTCAAACCAGTAAGGCAACCACAGAGGAGACTCAACCCCACTATGAAGGAAGTAGTGAGGAAGGAGGTGGTGAAGTTGCTTGATGCTGGGATGATTTACCCCATTTCAGACAGTGCTTGGGTGAGTCCTGTGCAGACCGTGCCCAAGAAAGGGGGGATGACTGTGGTGAAAAATGAGAATAATGAGTTGATTCCCACAAGGACAATCACTGGCTGGAGAATGTGCATTGACTACCGGAGGCTGAATAAGGCAACCAGGAAGGATCATTTTCCACTTCCTTTCTTGGATCAAATGCTAGAGGTTGGCAGGACATGCTTTCTATTGCTTCTTGGATGGTTATTCAGGGTATAATCAGATAGTTGTGGCACCAGAGGATCAGGAGAAGACTGCTTTTACATGTCCATATGGAATACTCGCATACCGGAGGATGCCTTTCGGCTTATGCAATGCTCCTGCCACTTTTCAAAGGTGCATGCTTTCCATTTTTTCTGATATGATAGAAGAATGCATAGAAATTTTTATGGATGATTTTTCTGTATTTGGGTCTGATTTTGATGTATGTCTAGGGAATTTAGATTCTGTTTTGAAAAGATGTCAAGACTGTAATTTGGTTTTGAATTGGGAGAAGTGTCACTTTATGGTGACAGAAGGTATAGTTCTTGGACACAAGGTGTCTAGGAATGGAATTGAAGTGGATAGGGCAAAAATTTCTGTGATAGAGAAACTTCCTCCACCTGTAAATGTTAAGGGTGTGAGGAGTTTTCTTGGTCATGCAAGATTTTATAGGCGGTTCATAAAAGATTTTTCAAAAATTGCCAAGCCCTTATGCAAGTTATTGGTCAAGGACCAAGAATTCTTGTTTGATGATGAATGTCTGCATGCATTTCATGTTTTAAAAGAAAAGTTGACCACTGCACCTATCATGATGGCACCTGATTTTTCATTACCATTTGAATTAATGTGTGATGCCAGTGACTATGCTGTAGGAGTGGTATTGGGCCAAAGAGTGGATAAATTGTTGCATGTCATTTATTATGCCAGTAAGATCTTAAATGATGCACAAAAGAATTATGCTACTACAGAAAAAGAATTACTGGCTATTGTGTATGCATTTGACAAATTCAGGCCATATCTGTTAGGATCAAAAGTTATTGTTTACACTGACCATGCAGCTTTAAAGTATTTGTTAAGCAAGCAGGATGCTAAACCCAGGTTGCTCCGTTGGATGTTACTGTTGCAAGAGTTTGAGGTAGAGATCAAGGACAAAAAGGGAGTTGAAAACTTGGTGGCTGATCACTTATCCAGGATTACAGAAAAAGAACTTCAAGAAGGATCGGAAGTAGTGATCAGAGAAGAGTTTCCTGATGAACATGTTTTGGCAATATGTGCTGTAACAGAGATGGTTGGGGATAAAGTCTTATCTATCAGTACTCCACCATGGTTTGCTGATTTTGCCAACTATAAAGCTGCTGGATTGATGCCTAAGGATTTAACATGGCAACAGAGGAAGAAATTTCTACATGATGTTAAGAGATACATTTGGGATGAACCGTATCTTTTCTATAGATGTTCAGATAGTGTGATCCGACGGTGTATTCCAGAGGAAGAACAGAAGGATGTGTTGTGGCATTGTCATGGTTCTGCATATGGTGGACATTTTGCAGGTGAGAGAACTGCAGCAAAAGTATTGATGAGTGGCTTCTACTGGCCCACTTTATACAAGGATGCAAAGAAGTTTGTGGAGGCATGTGATAATTGTCAGAGAACTGGGAATATTTCTAGGCGACATGAAATGCCGTTGAACAATATCCAGGAAGTGGAGATCTTTGATGTTTGAGGTATGGATTTTATGGGACCTTTCCCTTCTTCCTACTATAACAAGTACATATTGGTGGCAGTTGATTATGTTTCCAAATGGGTTGAGGCCATAGCTACACCAACCAATGATTCCAGGGTGGTGATTGCTTTTCTGAGAAAGAATATATTTTCAAGATTTGGAGTCCCTAGAGCTATCATTAGTGATGGGGGCACTCATTTTGATAATAGGATGGTGGAGTATGCCTTGGCTAAGTATGGAGTGAGGCACAAAATAAGCACTCCATACCACCCACAGACTTGTGGTCAGGTTGAAATTTCCAACAGGGAATTGAAGAGAACATTGGAGAAGACTGTTGGGAATGCTAGGACCCAGTGGTCCAAGAAACTTGATGACACCTTATGGGCATATAGGACCGCTTTCAAAACTCCTATTGGGATGTCTCCATTTCAGTTGCTGTTTGGAAAAGCATGCCATTTGCCAGTTGGATTGGAGCACAAGGCTTTGTGGGCTGTGAGATATCTGAATTTTGATTCCAAAGCAGCGGGACAGAAAAGATTATTACAGCTAGATGAATTGGATGAGTTTCGTTTGTCTGCTTATGAAAGTGCTAGTTTGTATAAGGAAAAGACAAAGCTATGGCATGATAGGAAGATCACACCTAGAGACTTCAGGGTGGGGGACCAAGTACTTCTGTTCAATTCCAGGTTGAAGCTGTTTCCAGGGAAGTTAAAGTCTAGATGGTCTGGACCGTTTGTGGTAAAAGACATGAAACCATATGGGGCTGTAGAAATCAGTTCTTTGGATTCGGACAGAAGTTTTACAGTCAATGGTCAACGATTGAAGTTATATGTTGGAAGTGCTGTGGATAGACAACTACTGACAGTTGCTCTATTTGAGGTAAAATAGATCATACTCGTCAGGCTCGTGACGTTAAACAAGCGCTGAGTGGGAGGCAACCCACTGTACTAGGTATGTAATTCTATGTTCATACCATATTCATAAGATGAAGAAGTAAAAGGGAAAATATTTTGAAAAATCAAAGAGAAAATTTTTGCTATGTGTTGGGCGCTAAAACGTCAACTTTGACCGTTTTAGCGTCCCAAGAGTTCCTTCATTATGAAACTCTCTGGTTGTGCGCGCTAAGACGTTCACTATGAGCGTTTTAGCGTTCACCAACAACACCAATACAGGCACTCTGGCCAACCGCGCTAAAACGCTCAGTCTGACCGTTTTAGCGCTGTGCTGCATAAAGTGTGCATTTTTCTCTGGACAAGGACGCTAAAGCGCTGGTAAGCCAACGTTTTAGCACCCTGTCACTAATTCGATATAACAGAGTTCCTCTTCTCTTTTACTCTTGCATTCGTATACTTTTCCTCTCTTTTCCACAACACGGTTCTTATCTCACATTTGTATCATCAATCTTCGTAGTTTCCTCCACATCCTCTCATCAACATCACGGTATGTATCTCATCTCATTTCCCTCCATCACATATCATATCTGAAGCATACGATTATTGGGCATTTTCTAGGGCATTTCACATGTTGATTGCCTGTATCATTCGTAGGATTGCATGTTGATATTAGTTTTATTTGTATTATTCTACTAAACTATTGCTTTTGACTGATATTTTGGGAATGAGACAACAAATCCAGCGCATGTTGGTTCTAAATTGTCTTCAAACAACAACCCAGCGTACACACACACAAGGTGTTCGTGGAAATGCCTGACCCAAAAATTGGCCTGGCGCTAAAACGCTCAGTGTGACCGTTTTAGCGCCCGTCCAGTTTTTTTACACACGTTTAAGGCCAGGACGCTAAAACGCTCAGTGTGACCGTTTTAGCGCCCAGGCCCTGTTTCATACAAAATTGAGGGTTTACATTATGGCATTGTGGGGTTGTAATTCATACATGTTTTGATCCAAATTCCCCACTACAAGAAGTTCTAAATCTGGGAATTGTGGAATTGGATTCATGATATGTAATTGACATTGGGACTGATTTTCTTTTGTTGTGTAGGTTCCATGTCTTCTCCTTCTCAACCAGCTCACTCTACACAGGGGAAGAAGAGATATAAGAAGCGAGCCCGAGTAGATCAAGGAGGAGATACTCAAGCTGAGCCTACACCACAGTTTGATGCTCACTTTTGGAAAAGTGAGGAACATGAGAAACGGTATACTGACAAGACTTCCAAGAGGCCATTTGTGAGAGAAAGGAAATTCATCCTGGATAAGGATGAATATCCTCAGTTTCAGTCTCAGTTGAAGACCAGAGATTGGGTAACTTTTGGAAGAATATTGGGTGATAGCAGCCCCAACATAGCATGGGAATTCTTTGCCAATGCGTTTAATGGAAATCAAGGAGGCAAGAGGACCTTCACTAGCTGGGTGAGGGGAAAGAAAGTGAAGTACGATGCTCACACCATCCAAAAGCTGCTGAAGATAAGGTTCTGTGACTATATCAATAATGCCAGTTGTGAGTTCAGGAAGAATTGGCAGAATATTGAAATTCCACCAAGGAGGAGTGACCCAAACTTTGAAACCTGGACCAAGATGGGGGCAGCTGAGTCTATTTTGCAGACTATAGCCAAACCTGGTGAAACTTGGGAGCTAACCAAAGATAAGGTTGCTCCTAAGTTGATTTGGTTGAGGCATTTAAATGGTGAGGCTAGAGTCTGGTTTCACTTTGTAATCTCAAATATCATGCCCTCTTCCAACCAGGAAGAGGTCATTCTGAAGAGAGCTGTCCTGATTCACACTATTATGACAAAGGCGAAGGTGGAACTTCCTATTCTTCTTCAGGACAGCATTTATGATATGGCTCACTCTGTCAGTGACTCTGCTGCTTTGGGACACTGTTCCTTGATTCAGCTGCTTTGTCAAAAAGCTGGTGTAGATGTTACTGATAATGGGGCACCAACTAAATTGCACCCTACAATTGATGCCGCAATGATAACAAAGCAATTGAAGATTGGAGGAGGGGAGGTCACCGGATTGACCCCTGTAGGAAATCTACAACTGAGAGTGATGATGAGTTAGAAAAGAGGCTACGGACAGGGGAGCAATGGATGGTGAATGCTGACTTCCGTATGAGACATTTGCGCAGGCGTCTTCGGTTTATGCAGTCCAGCCAGCATTCATTTCAGACTTATATGGTGACGATGATGAAATCTATATGTGAGGCTCAGGGCTTAGATGTTATTGATTATCAGCCTGCTTTTTACCCTCATTCTGATGAGGAGGAAGCCTTTGAGGCAAATGCCCGGACTCACTATGATGATTATGTGGATGGAGCTGCAACTGCTGATGTTGCTACATCTTCCCATGCTGCACACACTTCAGACAACAGCCTGTTGTTGATGCCCCTACCACAGAGACCACTGCTGCCGCTGCTGATCCGCCTGTTGATACTGGTGCTATGGATGAGGACAGGGGTGTTGAACCTGAGTACAACCCCTTGCCTACTGCTGATCCAGGCTCATATTTGAATTTTACTGATGATGAGGAGTCTACTAACTAGACTCCTCATTTTGTTTTTACATATTTTCTGTTTTTATGGTTTTATTTTGGATACTTTTAGTTACCTTTGGTATTATTTTTAATTTTGTACATTTGTTAGTACATTGAGATTCTCTGTTTGAATGATGCACTTTTGAAATAGTACTGATGCTATTTGTTGATATGTGTATGTGTTTCAGAACTTGTCAACTGCTTTTTAGATTTAAATTAGTTGCTGGGGACAGCAACGTTTAAATCTGGGAATGGGGTGTGAATGAATGACATGATTATGGTGGTATCACACAGTTAATGATGACACACAGTTGATGAGCCACAAACAGGGAAACATCTCAATCCTTTCTTTTAAATTCTTGTGAATGTAGTTTTAGGTAGTTTTTTTTTTTTTTTGATAACAAGTTTTAGGTAGTTTAGGTAGTGTTGTATATGTACAAAAGTTGGATTTAGAGTTGAGATGATGTGAATTTTATGAGGATAGGATGATCAAAGTTTTACATGATTGATCAAAAAAATTTGATGCAATTTGAAATCCTTGCATGTGTGCTAAATGATATGTTTGCAATACTCATGCTATGTGAGGAGTAGATAGATCAGTTTGATGTATATAGAGGAATTCAAGCATGCACTCTGAACTGTGAGACATAGAGCCTATACAGAAATTTTTGTTCAGAGAGCACTTCACTGTATGAGTAACTCTAGAACTTGCCCTGTTTCTAACTTGAAATAGTTCGTGGTTTGTAAAGTAGAGTTCATTGAGGCATTTTTCTTTTGAACCAAATTTACCTATTGCATGGAAGCCTTAAGCCAAACTTTTTGTGATAAAACTAAAAGCCCTGCACTTATTCCAGATCCTAAATTTTCAGATTATGTGTTCAGATAAGGGGTAAGGAGGAAAGCTCTGTTGGAAAAAGGTGTTTCTGCAATGAACAAAAATATTAAGTGTTAAGTGTTGGAAATTTGGAGAAAAAGAGGAATGAAAAAGAAAAAAAAAGAAGTAAAGGCACAAAAAAAGGAAAAGAAAAAGGAAATGAGGAAAAAGGGAAATCAAAACAACACAAAGTGTTGAAAGTTGGAAGAAAAGGAGGAAGGAAGTTCAAGAAAAAGAAAAGTTGTAGAAAAGGTGGTGAAAAGAGTAAATGAAAAGGAAGAAGAGAATGAGAAGGATTAAGGAGTACATAGATAAGTTCAATAGTGATCCTCCTCTTATCTGAATCTGATTCATCTATCTAACCTTCTGCAACATCAAATCCTACCTTTAGCCAACTACGTGCCAAGCCATTTTTCCTTCTTCTATACAGAATCTTATTCCTAGTCAAGTCATACCACCAAAGCCTCTTTTGTTCTGCTTATGAATCACTGTCATTATGGAAAGTGAGAAGATGGGCAAGCTTATAGTAGTTTGAGTGCAGTGGAGATTGAGTGATGAGTACACCCTTAGACACTAGAGTGCAAGAGAGTTTATTCTCACAATTTTTGAGAAGTTCCAAGTGAGGGGGTGTTTTGTGTTGAAGGTCTCTTCATTTCATCTTACTGATCTATTGAAAGTCATTGTGATGAGGTTAAGCAAGACATAGTAAAAGATAGATTGCTGGGTTGTTAGATTGTATCTTGGAAAGTTGTTCTGTCATATTTCAATCCAACCTCATAAATTTCATGTGTAAAGAATCTCAAGTCTTTCTCTGTCTTTAAAGTTATTGTTGAGGACAGCAATATTCAAATCTGGGAATTGTGATGAACCCTTAGTTCATCATGGTTTTTAGCAAGAATTAGGATCAAATTGTGTGATTAAATGATGAAAAACAAGGTTAATGTCCTAAGATGTCCTCAATTACAAGTTCAAGAGCTTTATTAGAAATTTGTATGATTCTTGTAGGAAAAGCAAGCTTGAAAGACAACTGGAAAAGGAAGAAGATTCTGGAGCTCAAGAGGAGAAAAATTGCCTAAGTGTTGAGCGCTAAAACGTTTACACTGAGCGTTTTAGCGCCCTGCTACAGGAAGAGGCCAAAACTTGCTGGTGATGAGCGCTAAAACGCCCACACTGAGCGTTTTAGCGCCCTGCTACAGGAAGAGGCCAAAACTTGCTGGTGATGAGCGCTAAAACGCCCTCACAGAGCGTTTTAGCGCGCTGCTGCACTTAAAAGATGGAAAATTGCTGGTCTTGGGCGCTAAAACGGCCTGTAGTAAGCGTTTTAGCGCCCTAAAGTGGAAAAAGGATTCTGGTCTTCACCGCTAAAACGTCCAAATCAAGAGTTTTAGCGTTGGAATCAGTTAAAGTTAGTTGAGCATTCACCAAGTTTGGACGCTAAAACGGTCATTCCTTAACGTTTTAGCGTTGGAATCAGTTAAAAGCAGTTGAGCATACGTAAAGCATGGATGCTAAAACAGTCACTTATGGACGTTTTAGCGCCCACATCAGTTTTCTGTTTTTAATTGTAACACTATATAAGGCAAAGCCTTGACACTTAGAAGGATATCAGGATCTGAGGGATCTGAACTCTCTCTCTCTCTTAAACTTAGTCTGACTTCTCTCTAAATTCTCTTAGGTTTTAGTTTTTGTATTAGGATTTTCTTGTAATAGTTTGGAGATTGAAGACTTTCAACATGGAAATGAAGTTTGTTTCTTCTTCTCTTATTTATTCCTTAGTCATGTCTGAGTAGAGTCTTTGTAGTCTGAATGCAATAGACTCCATGATAATATTATGTTGATTTGATTAATATGATGAAGTATTTTTCATGTGTTGATTTGAGATTTTCTGATTTAATTATTTCTATCAAGGAAGTAATATAGAACAGGGATGTTTATATGACTTCTGTATTTGATAATCTCAACATCAGAATTCTAGTACTCAAGGGATTGATGCTAGAGTTCTGATGTAATCTTAAAACTTTAGTATTTCATGCATGTATTAAGAAAGAGATCACCAAGGTATTGGGGTTTCTGATTAATGTATCTATCAGGGTAGTAAGGGATTACATCTTGATGATAAGTAAAAGGTTGATTAATATCACATGGAAAAGAATTCATCATATGATCAGTTTTTACATGAGTTATTGTGGAGGAAAGTTGTTTTCTGACTACTTGTTGTTTTATTACACTACAAGAAAAAAGTTTATTTGTGACCAAAAATTTTGTCATAAATTTTGTCACAAATGACAATTTTTGACACAATTAATCAAATTTCGTCACAAATAAATTTGCGACTCAGGAATTTGTGATGAAATTTACTTATGACGCAGGAATTTGTGACGAAATGTCATAAAATTTTATCACTAATAAGATTTTTTATTGTAGTGTTAATTCCTAATCCATATTTACTTTGTGTCAAATTACTTACAATCAATTTTCTGGTGACAACTTATTCATGATTTTTACAAACTCTTATTTGATTCAAATTAGTTTTCTATGGTATATTGGTGTTTGAATACAATTCCTCGTGGGAACGATCTTTACTCATCATTTTATTACTTGTACGACTAGTGAACTTGCTAAACGTCCAACAACATCACAATTCCATACACTAGCCAATAGTCACATTAGGTAATACCGCCTACACATACCTCGTACGTCGAAACTTACTTTACCGATTCACAACGAAACAGTCCAACGTCTCAAGGATTTTTCGCACCTAATTTATAGTATAATAAATCAGTGTACATTCAATTTATTCAACCAAATTCCCAAGCTTAAGATCCCTATAATATTCGGCCATAATGTTCCTTTTCTATAAATTATTTTGACTCTAATTTACCTTTATACACTTTTAAAAGTGAGAAATTATTTTAATATTTCCAATAGATCAGAATCGGTTTTTTATACTTTTCATAGGGATATTTCTAACTTTAATTTTTAATAAAATACAGCAGCCCCCCTTCTAAAATAAACAGTGAGAAATCCTAGTAGTGTGCATCTTCTTCAGCAAAACAGTGAGTATTTCTATACAAAACAATGGACATTTTTCTTCAGCAAACAGTGGCAGTTTTATAACAAAACAGTGAGCAGAAAACTAAGATACAGCAACATTTTCTCAAGAGAATAAATATACATGTTGTCTAATCCATTTCATCGGGAAACAGTGATAGGAAACATATTACACAGCAGCATTTTTCTTAGCCTAAATCCAAGTACAAGATTATCTATTCTCAAGTTTAACTAATCATACATGGTGCGCTCAAAATGAGTCCAAACATGCTGTCTTTTTAAGGTTTCATTTATGCTAAGTTTAATATAATAAGATACCACTATAGTATGGTCCAGCCCTCTCAAATGTTCTAAACCAAAACAAAACACAAGGAAGGAAGGTGACTTACGGTTCTTTTGCCCACAACTAGCAACTCAACTTGACGAGAATAAAATAGGAAGAGCTTCCGCAACTCAATGCTCCTTCGTTCAGCCTAAATGCCGCACGATGAAAGTAGAGACTTCCCCAAAATAAAATCTAAGCATGCAACCACCAAAAGGTCTAATGAGAGTCTTGTGTGAGTAGGAGAAACAAGAGGAAGGGCTAGTCACTCACCTAGGGTCTTTCGGCCAGCAGAGGAATGGAAAAGAGATGACGTTTTGTCCTTGCTTCTCACTCAAAATTCACGGTTTCAAGCAGAAAAGGGAAAGAGGAAACCAACGACTAGAACTTGGGGTATAAGAGGAGTAGGTTACAGTTTTGATGTAGAGAATAGAAAGAGAAAAATGAGGCTATAGCTTGATGTTCCTTCTATGGTGGTGCCACGCTTTGGGTAAGAAAACAAATGGAATGAGTTTGAATTTGGTTCTTCCTTCTTTGATGGTCACGGCTAGGAAGTGTTTTAACAAGATCACTCTTGGCTCTCTATTTAACGTTTGGAGGGTGAAAGATTGAGAGTTTAAATGTTGTTTTAAAGTACACAAGACCAGAAATTATACTATCTCCTTCTCCATTAGCCGCACACGGAAAGGTGAGATGAGATGGTGACTTGTTGACCAATAACATTTCATGCACTCTGACCTTTAGCCCCTTCATTGGTTGTATGACTAATGTTGGACATTTTGGTGAAATAAGGCTGAAAAGTGATGGAGATTTCAGCAAGCAATGTCAGCTCTTTATTTTCCTTCTAAGCGCATGTGAGGAGAGATAGAGTGTTTGACTTGAGACTTTTAAAAAGTGAAATTGGATCAGAATTTTTCTGATGCTATTTGCCCATTCTAGCGCACATAGCTAGAGGAATAAGGATAAGGTTTGTTTCATGTATATAAAAGGAAACTAGATGGCACACTTGGATTGCATGGAGAGATTTTATCTTGCCACCTCATGGACATACAAGGCTGAGTTGGGTTTATCTTCAATCAGAATTTTCTGATGCTTTCTTACAAATTCCACGCCTAAAATAGAGTGAATAGAATAGGTAAACACTTGTCTTTTTCATCCTTTTTAATCGCATAAAGTGAGGGGCTGGGTGCAGAATTTTTTTGCCCAACTAGTTAATATGCAGGCTGCCCTTTTTCAGCTCATTGGTTGCATGATTTAAAATGGAAAGGTTTTGGAAGATACAACAAGTTATCAGCCTTCTCTTTTTGGTCTAACCCAACGCATGTGAAGAGGGAGAAAGATGAGAGTGATGCTGACTTATCTTGGATAAAGACAAGCAAAGGTTCAGCCTTGTTTCTAAGTTCTATGCGTACAAAAGGAGAGGAAATAAGAGGGGTTTTGGCCATGTGTAGGTCTTTATCCAATGGTGAGTTGCCTTCTAAGGATTCTTAGGATAAAGTGATGAGGTCAAACATTTAGGGCTGACTTGTGAGATTAAATTCTCAATTTAAACATCAGAATTTGTGACCAACTTATGCGCACATGTGTAGGAAGATAAGGGTGTAATTTTGCCAAGTGTGAACACTACCAAACAAAGGCCGATTAGTGGAATTACTTAGGATATTTATAGGGATAATAGACAATGGACTTGGGCTGCACCTAGAGTTCTTTCTAAGGTCCTAAGGCTTCGGCCAACACAATGCTAGGACCAAAATGTACAACCCAAAATACTACTTAGACACTAATCCAATAACATTTTCGGTTCACATAGATCTTATTTAATATCATGTTTTCTTTTCTTTGATATACTACAGTTAATACATTCCCCTACTTTAATAATTAAGGTTTCGTATGCCTAAAGTACTTACAACATTGCAATTCAACCAACTTCCTAACCAATTTAATTTCCCTTAATGGAAAATAGCTATGTAGCGCGAAAATCATACATGTATCCTCATAAAATTCGAATCTCACATAGGCATCTATATTCTTCCTAGTTTCACATATATAGCTATATATATATTTTAATTTTACGTGGGATGTTACACACTGTTTCGTTGAGTGAGAGAAGTATTAGAAGTGTTAGACACTTAGGGTGGTGGTTAGTGCTTAACTGAGTGCATGAGTTGCAGGCCCAGCCGGGCTCATGTGCTTAGGGTAATAGTGCTAGGTTGGTTGCATGAGATGCACCACTAAGTGACAAGAAGTTGTCAACCTAATGTTAAGAGAGGGTATGAAATACTGTTGATAAGGATCAACCCATTATTTAATTTAATCTTGCGGTCTCAGACGAGGGTTAAAATAAATAATCGCACTCTTAAAATCCCAGTAAGGTAAAATCTAAAAGTAGAATAACCCTAAGTCAAATTTAAGGGTCATTGACTTGGATGATAAAATAATAGGAGGGGTATATTATTTAAAAGTCTTTAATAATCTGTTCTTATTACATGACAATATTAATTAATTTATCTTTACATCTTTTTCAGTTTTTAGTATGACTAATCCACTGTCACTGCGCTCTATACTCGATACGAACAAACTGAACGGTTCAAACTTTATAGACTGGTATCGGAACCTGAGAATTGTTCTTAGGGCCGAAAAGATAGCTTATGTGCTAGATGCTGATTTACCCGTAGCTCCTAAGGAAGAGGAAGCTGGTTATGAAGATTTCAATTTTGAAGCTCATAAACAGCACATGGATGACAATGTGATGGCAGTTTGCATTATGTCGGCATCCATGTCGACTGAACTGCAAAAGCAGCATGAGTATATGGATGCTCCCTCTATTATCTTGCATCTCAAGGAGTTGTATGATATTAAAGGCAGGCATGAGAGGTATGAGACCTCTAGAGAATTGTTCTCATGTAGGATGTCTGAGAGCATGTCTGCGAGCAGTCATGTTCTTAAGATGATCAGGCTCATTGAGAGGCTAGGAAATCTAGGCTTCGTGATGGATGCCGAGTTAATTAATGACTTAGTCCTCACCTCACTTCCACCTTCCTTCAGTCAATTCATTATGAATTACAACATGCATGGGATGCTTGTGAGCTTGCCTGAGTTGTTAAGTATGTTAACAACTGCTGAAGTGTCTATCAAGAAATATAAGACACAAGATCTTTTGATTGGTGGGCCTTCTAAGGCCAAGGGTAAGGGCAAAGAGCCTGCAAAAGGCAACTCCCTTAAGCCCAAAGGAAAGCCTAAGAAGAAGAAAGGAAAAAAGAAGGGTAAGAATGCACCCAAGGACAAAAGCGATGTTGAGTGCTTCCATTGCGGCAATAAAGGCCATTGGAAGAGGAATTGTCCAGACTACCTGAAGAGTGTGAAGGACAAGAAGCATGGTGATGCTTCTACCTCAGGTATTTACATGATTGAGATAAATTATTCTTGTGCTAATCCAACTTCATGGGTATGGGATACCGGATGTGGTTCTCATATTTGCAATTCGTTGCAGGTACTTAAGAGCCCAAGAAGATTGGAGAAGAACGAGGTGGACCTCCGCGTTGGTAATGGAGCAAGAGTTGCTGCTCATGCTGTTGGAGATACCGACCTCATTTTTCCTACAGGCCTTTTATTGCATTTGAATAATTGTCTTTATGTTCCTAGTATTTCTTGAAACATTATTTCTATTTCTTGTTTAGAACAAGATGGTTTTGCTTTCACTATTAGGTATGGTACATTTTCTATCATTTTGAATGATATTGTTTTTGGTACTGCTTCTTTAATAAATGGCTTATATGTTTTAGAAATGGGAACTGAAGTGCTCAATGTAAATGTGAAACGACCTAGGACAGATAATCAATATTATCTTTGGCACTGTAGACTAGGGCACATAAACGAAACAAGATTATCTAGGATGCATAAAAATGGATACCTAGATTCCATGGATTTGGAATCCTATGGACAATGTGAGTCTTGTCTAGCTGGGAAAATGACTCGTACAAGCCCAAAGAGCTTGAAAGTCATAGGGCTAGTGAGTTATTAGAACTCATTCACTCTGATGTTTGTGGCCCAATGTCTATAGAGGCTAGAGGAGGATACTCCTATTTTATTACCTTTACTGATGATAAATCAAGATTTGGGTATGTGTACCTGATGAGATATAAATCTGAAGCCTTTGAAAAATTCAAAGAGTATAGGAATGAAGTAGAGAAACAACGTGGCAAGATGATTAAGACATTGCGATCAGATCGTGGTGGCGAATATCTGAGCCATGAGTTTCAGGATTATCTGAGAGAAAATAGAATTATCTCGCAGCTTACTGCACCTTACACACCACACCAAAATGGTGTCTCCAAAAGGATAAACAGGACCTTGTTAGACATGGTCAGGTCTATGATAAGTGAGACTCAACTTCCAAAATCTTTTTGGGGACATGCCTTAGACACGGCGGCATACCTTCTAAATAGGGTACCGTCTAAATGTGTTCAGACCACACCATATGAGATATGGTATGGTAAAAGACCCAACCTGAGTTACCTCAGGGTATGGGGATCGCCAACATATGTCAAAACGTTGGCATCAGATAAACTTAGTGCTAAGAGTACTAAATGTCTATTTGTGGGGTATCCCAAAGGTACTAAGGGATACTACTTTTACTCCTTGAAAGAACACAAAGTGTTTGTGTCCAAGAATGCTGAGTTCCTTGAGAAAGATTTGATCTCTCAAGGAGCCAGTGGAGCAAAATTGATCTTGAAGAAATTCAAGGACCACATGAACAGATTGAGGAACCCGAGTCTGCTCCGCAGGCGACGTTCTCCAATGGAGAAGTGAACACACAACTCCGTAGGTCTACTAGGGTCATCCATCCACCTGAGAGGTACGGATTTGTGATTGAGAATCTACAAACCGTCGAGGATGATGAACCAAGTAACTATGAGGAGGCAGTCAAGGATGTTGACTCCTCTAAATGGCTTGAAGCCATGGAATCTGAAATAGATTCGATGTATCAAAACAAGGTATGGACCTTGGTTCAAAAACCGCAAGGAATAGTTCCTATCGGTAATGAATGGGTCTTTAAGAGAAAGATTGATGCAAATGGCAATGTTCAAACCTACAAAACTAGGTTGGTTGCGAAAGGATATCGTCAAAGACAAGGAGTTGACTATGATGAAACTTTCTCACCAGTTGCCATGATCAAATCTATTAGGATCATGCTTGCCATAGCAGCATATCACGACTATGAGATTTGGCAAATGGATGTCAAGACCGCCTTCTAAAATGGATTCTTGAAGGAGGAAATGTACATGACACAACCTGAAGGTTTTGAAACCAAAGGCCAAGAGCATATGGTATGCAAACTGCAAAGGTCGATATATGGGCTAAAACAAGCATCACGGAGTTGGAATATTCGTTTTGATGAAGTCGTTAGGAGTAACGGTTTCATCAAGAACGAGGATGAACCTTGTGTTTACAAGAAGGTTAGTGGAAGTAATGTCGTTTTCCTAGTTCTTTATGTAGATGACATATTACTAATAGGAAATGACATCCCCACATTACAAACAATAAAAGACTGACTTTCAGAAAGCTTCACCATGAAGGATTTGGGAGAAGCGACCTTTATACTTGGTATAAAGATCTATAGAGATAGATCCAAGAGGCTGCTGGGTTTATCTCAATCCATGTATGTTGACAAGATGCTAAAGAGGTTTAGCATGGAAGGGTCGAAAAGGAGTTTTCTTCCCGTCAGTCATGGGGTACATCTTTCCAAGGTTGTGTGTCCTAAGACACAGCCTGAGAAGGATTGCATGAGTGGAATTCCATACGCTTCGGCTATTGGATCCATCATGTATGCCATGATATGTACGAGACCAGATGTCTCATATGCTTTGAGCATTACGAGCAGATACCAGTCTGACCCTGGTGAGGGTCACTAGACAGCAGTCAAGACCATCCTTAAGTACTTAAGAAGAACTAAAGATGTATTTCTGGTCTATGGTGGGGTGGATGAGCTTTCAGTGAAAGGATTCACTAATGCCAGCTTTTAGAGTGACAAAGATGACTGCAAGTCACATTCGGGGTTCATATTCACCTTAAATGGAGGGGCAGTGTCTTGGCAGCGTTCCAAGCAGGATTTGCCCATACAGTTGCTTTGCGACAACACTGATGAGCCCATTGCACAGTCAAAGGAACCTAGGTCTCATCAAAGATCTAAGCACATGCTCCACAGATATCACCTGATTAGAGAAATCATTGATAGGATGGATGTAAAGATGGATTATGTTCCCACTAATGATAACCTGGCTGATTCTCTGACGAAGGTTGTTTCTCAGAGAAAACATGATAGTCATTATGAGGCTTTGGGTATACGTCTTAGGTCTGATTGGCTCTAGGCCAAATGGGAGCTTGTTAGTATATGGATGTCCTAGAGACAATGTTTTGATTAGATTAGGACATTTATGTACCTTTTATATTGTCGCAAATAAATCATAAGCACTCTTTATGTTGTTTCATATTTTGTCTCAATATCATTGTTTATATATGAGTAACTGGATAAACCCATTGGAATAGAATATGTATCTCTTGAGTATCTGTGATGAGATCACGATCATGAGGATTCAAGGATACCGGATGTTTATTCCTAATTTTATGTTCCTAGTCTAGAGACACTAAAAATGGGATCAATAATCTCGGGTAAGACTAGAACGGCTTATCTACTTGTATTCAGATACAAGGTAAAGACCTCATGAGCTACAGATATCGAGATGTCTTAGCTAAAGTCGTGAGTGGACTATAAGGGTATAGCTCGCACTGAACAGACCCACAAAGAGGCTTTATGAGGAAATATCACAAATAGTATCATTAGAGCAGCTTCTTATTATTTGGGTATGTCTTTCCTTAGACCAGAAGTTTTTCACCTAGACTATGTTCTAGATGTATGTTTTGATTGTATACCTCGTCTTCCTGAAACATGGAGATTTATAGGTATACCTTTGGGCATGTCCTGAAAGAACACAAGCCTAGGGTGATAAGCTGAAGGAATTCGTCAAATCTCTGTGAGGGATTAGGTTATCTGTAAATCGGAGAAATCAGGATGACATTTACGGGACTCGGGAATCTATGCATAGTAAACGAGATCATGAGATGATCTGCCTTTAGAGTGAGTAAATTGAAGATTCCCTATTTTAAATTAAAGCTTACCCTAAACCGCAAGGGTTGATACATCTCCTCACCCTAGGTTTAATGGGAAGGTAACCGAGACGAAAGGAAATACATACGGTAACCAAATACATTTAATAGGATGATCATGTCATTAACCTAACTAGCTCTGGGGCAACAAAGCATTGCTAGTGTTCTGTGTTGTTATTAAATGGGTTGTGGTCTTATTGAGCCCAAGCCCATTTATGTCAGTGGTTAAGTTGGGCCTAATGGGTCACACATTAACACCTTATTGTCTTGACATTATAGCATTAAAGATTTTAGGCCTAATAATGGTTGTTAGCCCAAGAAGAAGTTTGGATACCCACCTTAGAGGGTAAATGGCACATGGATTGTTGTAATGGGCTTGGATGGTCCAAGATATTATTAATTAATTTAATTAATGAAATTAATTATCTAATGTTTAAATTTAAAATTTGAATTATGAATTTGAATTTTGAATTTAAATATTTGAATATTTAAATTAGAATGTTCAAATTTGAATTGGCTATGAAAGGAAGTTTCATAACAAAAGGAAAGGATAAGATCTTGATAGTATCTTATTAAGATCAAATCCCAAGTATCAAGAGGTGATCTTTGGACATCATCAAAGATGATTGGGGCGCTGATTTAGTTGCTTAATGGTCATTTAATCAACAAATCTCGCTCCATTCAGATTTGGTTAGTCGTGGAAATATTTGATTTAGTTGATTCAATTTGAATTGTAACTAATCAATATTTTTCGAATGATTTTGGGCTGATTGGGGCGTACAATATGGCTGATCATATAATGGTTATTAGGTCAGAATATTGACTAGGTGCAGACTTAGTTTTAATAGGATAGGATAAGAGTTTGTTGACTAGATTTGATTTGCAACAACTTCACTTTTTCTTCCACAAAAAGGGCGCTCCATGATCAGATTTTTGGTGAAAAATCTGATTCAAATTTATTCCTCTTTCATCTCCTTAAGTATTTCCTTTTTGTGATATTCTCCTTAGATTTTTGGAAAATAAAAGGCCATTCTCTTCTACAATTTGTGTGACACTTTTTGTGAGTTTTTGTAACACCCTCACTTGTAGGCCTCCAAGAGAGTTGTTTGCTAAGCGGATTAGAGTACTTTAATCATATATTAAAGACTGAAAATTGATTTTTACAAGGCCAATTAAAAACTCATAATTGAAATCGGGTTCCTTACAAAAATCAGAGTACGCAAAATTTCTTGACTTACTAAAAATATAAATTTCGTGACAGACCTTGCTATCTTTAAAAATTCGTATAAAATCCATTTCAACAATTAAAAAAATATTCTTTGTAATCTAGAAACTAGACATATGGGGTTTTACGTTCATATAAAATAATAGTGATTTGAAGTTCGTTTACCCCTCAAAACATAACTCGCAAAATAAGGGGTAAAACAGTGACAATATCATAAACGTCCTGGCTAGTAAAATTCATAATAAATCGAGCTTTCGAAATTTCTCTGAAAGGTTTATATAAAATGAAATTAGACACTTGGGGCTATGCGTGCATATAGATTATAGGAAAATCGGAGGTCCGTATCTCCAGCACGCTAACTTGCAAAGTGCTCGCAAAACAGTTTACACTTAGCTTTCAAAACATCAGAATTCAGTTTTCGTAAAACGTTTCTAAAATCCATTTCCAAAATACTTGTTGGTCATAAAATCGTGATGCAATAATAAAATCATAGTTCACAGTAATATAAGCTTCTCAATTTCATACAGTCATCCATAAAATTAATACAATCACAGTAACATGCCCAACAGTAGAAACCAACAGCAAATATCCAAGTCCTCATATGCTTTTGCGTCCTCCTGCCATTTTATAAAAATAGCAGCCCCAAAGGGGTGAGAGAAATCCCAGTAGTGTGGCAACAAAACCAATAATGCAACAGTATTAAACTAGGCACAAAATTATAAACAGTCGCTTCAAACATGAAATCCTTTTCATCATATATCCTTTTCATCATATATCATATTGCGTATATAACGCCTTCATCACGCTCATAGCACCGTCGTGCGCGTGCCATCACAGTGGAAATTCCATGCATGGCACCATCATTTGGGGAATTCCACGGTGGCCTATGCAGACTGACGCCAACTGTCCCAGTACCCTGATATCAAGGGATGCCTATATGATGTATGCTCAATCACATGGTCCTATAGATATAACTATTCTAAGACTCAAGACTAACATGAATTTGGTACATGCATGCCATGCTATGCTGTCACACACAAACAGAAAGACAAGTGCGGTGCATGCATATATCATCATTTCATAACATATACTTCTTGTACATTGGATGCCATACTGCCAAGCCATTCTTTCTTTTCATAAGAGAATTTCCATAATCATAACATTTTCATAGGCAGAATAATTTCATCATTTATGGCAGAATAATCATAAGGCACATGTGAGCAACAATTCACAATTCATACACTAGTCAATAGTCGCCTAACACATACCTCGCTTGCCACAAAATAATTTACCAAACAGCAGCGAAATGATCCTCACTCAAGAGCTATGCATACCTAAGCAGAAGCATTACAAATCAGAATCGTTTGCCATATTAATTCTTATACGCAGTAACGTTTTCACTCCTCTCTATCCTAAAATCCCAATCGGTTTTGATCATGTTTTCTTCCCAAATAACTTCATATTAATTTTTACCAACGTTTAAAAGCGAAAAATCCTAAGGTTTCCAACCCCAAACAGATTCGGTTTTTTTACAGAAAATCCTCAAAGTTTTATTCATAAGATTTTTACTTCCTTAATCCCATGGTGCGAAAAGAAAACATATATGTCCCGCTGTGTATTTGATTTAAATAGGGCTTAGTATAGATTAAGGGTCACCAAAACAGAATCCGTTTTCCCAAGCAAAATCATCAAGGATCATTAATTCCAAACTCAACAAATTTATCTACGGAGCTCTACAAGTAGTCTAAGCATACTGTCCATTTTATTTTAATTTGCTGTACACTAAATCACAACCAAACAGTCCCACAAATTAATAGAGGCCATCTTCTAGTTATTTTTACATTTTCAAGTTAAGACCCAAAAGGTTTAATATGGCAGAATCAACAAGAGGTAAGAAGAGAAGACTAGCTTCCTAGACATGCTTGGCAAAATCGGACAGAGGAGAGGAAGGGGGTTCAAAATCTGCGTTTACCTCTTGCAACACACAAAGGAACACGAGCTGGCCAAGGAGCAACACCTCCACTTTCTAAGCTCCAAGAAACAACAAGTTCAGTCCTTCTAGTTGGTGACGCGTGCGCACAAAAGGGAATGAAGGATTTACTTGAGTCAAAACCTACATGCAAGGTGACATCTCCATCAACCCAATGTGGTAGAGGAAGACAATGAAGATGAAATTTCCTATACCTTCTTATAAGGTGAGCTTCAGCCGAATTGGAAGAAAGGAGGTGAATGCCTGACGGTAGTTGTTCTCTATAAGTCCACGGCTTGAAGAAGTGAGGGTGAGGTACACTTCCTTTAATGGGCTGGCGGTGTAGAGAGAATGAAAGGAAGAGGAGTCTGTGTATCATATTTCTGAAGGAAATGACCAGCAAACTATCTAGGGTATCTCCTCTTAAGCGCACAAGGTGAAGTGGCGAGAATGAGTGTGTGTGCTCTTGAGAAATTAAGAGAAGTAAATCTTTAAAACATGGGAAGCTGAATACTTGGTCAGCAGGGTGCTTGACCGCATAAAGAAAATATTCAAGTGTCCTCTAAGTGAGTAAGGGTGGCGGACAAGTGAGGTAGAGAAAGCTAGGTGTTATACATGCATGAGGGTGGGAACACTAGGTGGCAAGAAAAGGCTGATTAGGTTTGAATCACGCACAAGTATTCAGAACCTTTGCTTCCCACTACATTATGCGCATGAGAAGGGAGAGAGTGAGAAAGTAGTGGGATTAGGAATAAAAAATTTAGCTCCCCCCTTGTAAGTACGCACGGCTGAAATGATGTGGGGGAATTGAGCTCTTTTTCCTAGCCAATAACAATACATGCAATCTGAGTTTTGGAGAAGCATGCGCATGAAAAAGAGAGAAGGGTGGTTAAATGGATTATTTTAGAACCAAAAGCTGAACCATGCATTCAGCTGCATTGTTCCTTCCCTTTTGATGCGCCCAAAGGGAGTGATAAGGTGGATAATTCGGCCCACTAAGATTGCATGCAATCTGACTTCTTTTGATTAACTTAATGGATTTCAAGTTTTGCTTCTGATTCAAGAGATAATGTCCAGCTTTTTGGCCTCACTCATGCAGCGCCTAGAGAAAAGGAAATAAAGGTTTGAAGGCTGTTGCAAGGTGGCGCACATGCAAGCAATTGGAAGCAAGTGACATACATAGGTTGAAGAGGTTTTTGCATAATAAAAAGAATCACTCTCAGGCTTGTGTGCGTGAAATAGAATTCAATTCTGTATAAAAGGAGGGATAATGGCCTGACTTGTGGTCTTCTCAAAGCCATGCGCACATGGAGTAAGGGAAGGGTGAGTGAGTGATGTTCTAACCATTAAGATCACGTGCAATTCTGATTCTCTTTATTAATTTAAAAGAAGCAAACATTCAGACTTTTCTGTTACCCTATGCGCATGTGGTGATGAGAGAATAGATGGGGCTGCCCTATGGTTACAATTGGTCCATGTATAGTCACTATGTGTGTTCCTTGGGGTAATTTGAGGATTAGTTAGGTTTGAGTGAGGATTGTGGGCTGAATATAGGCCCTCCTCATGACACTTGGTCGACGCCCTTAATGGGTCTTTAAGACTAAAATTTAACTTTCTAATGGATCACACATCACATGCAATACCTCTCAATTTTTATTTTATATAACTACCAAATATTACTAAGGTGTTTTACATGTTATAATTAAATTATTCCAATCCTTTTTAATTAAGGTTTTGCTCTCCTAAATATATGTATATATATATATATATATATATATATATACACACGTATATTCACCCATCATCACAATCAAAGTACTTTTCCTAATTCAATTTAATTCCACCCGAAGTGTATTCACATACAATTCGAAGTTACAAGATGTACTAACATTACTAATGACACTTTATATGCGTTCCTAATTACGTGGGATGTTACAGTTTTATTGTTGAAAATTCTCTCATCTAAACATATTGAAACCGAGCCTCCTACCTCTTCACAAGTGACGCCTAGCTTGCTCCTTTGTGGTGTTCGAATTGGTGGCTTTTCAAGAAGAGTTCTTGCGACTTAACAAAGGGTGATGTGGATCAACATTAGAGGGTTTGAACCTTCAAGCCTAACACTGATCACCTTCGAGTTTTGAGTTATGAACAAGGTATCTCTCTGTCCTAGAGTATGTATCTTGATTGGTATGTGTGTTTCCTCTTTGAAAATTTTTGTTTTCATCCTCACATGCCTACGGCCTTCAAGGCCCTTTCTTTCACCCTACTATCTTGACAACGTTCTTCAAGGATAGCAGGTTCAATCTGACTTCAAACAACTCCTTGCATCGTTATATATGTAATCCTTCTTGATGAGAGAAGGAACAACAATATTCATTGGAGATTTGGTGTTAATGTGACAAGAATTAATAAAGAAAATAACAATAGCATAACAATAATTAAGAGATAACTATATGGGTGGATAAAAATAGTTTTTAACATAAGGAACGGATCCACTGTTCCATTCTTAAATAGATATATTCTCAACTCAAGACTTAACCCTTTTGCATTTGTTCAGGTCTTTTCACTGCCAACTCTGATTCCTCAGCTCATGGACTTTAATGGCTCATAAGTTTTCATATTCCTATGACTCCCTTGACTCCAACAGTTATTAAGTTCAGAACCTTTAGTGAACGAGGTGGTCCCTTATTCCTAAGGAAACCAGGAGTGTTGTTTTCACAACACTACCTTCCTTCTTTGATTAACTGTCTGAAATCCCTTCCTTATGGAAGTTCCTTTCTCAGCATGAGTTCAATTTCCATTGATATGCAATGAATATAGCACACTTAATCACAGAAATACAAAAGCTTCAGTCCAAAAGTTTTGAAAATAGTTCTTTAAGAACTTCGCAGCTTTTCCGTTCCACAAATACTTAGCCCATGGCTATAACAATAAACATAATTATTTCAAACTGAAGTCCCATAGACCCGAGATTTAGTTCAGAGATAACGAATAGAAGAGAAGAGAATCAACAACTTATATTGATAAGAAACAATTTAGGTTACAACAAAATAAAATGGAGAAGTATGGTTACTGCTCGTGAGGAGTCTCAAATGGTGATATAGAATAGAGGAAAAGGGTTGTCACTTAACTACTACTAAACTATACAACTGAAAATTAAAAACTACAAATAAAACTAAGTGATATCTTTTTAAGGAATTCGATGGTTTCTTCATGTTGGAACGTCCTATTTATAGGCAGAAGAGTGGGTTGAAAAACTTATAATTTCCATTGAGTTGTTTTCTAGACTGCATGAAAGGGGCGGTGTGAACAGTGCTCAGAGGGACGCAAGTTGCTGGATGGGACACTTATTGTTGAGATTTGCCCTTTTCTTCTGCATTCCCCATGCCTTGCTTTCCTCTTAGCCAATGGGAACTATTTATTCTCTATTGTACACGTTTCTTCCTTCTTGATGTAACACCCCGTGTATACCTAGTTTGTTAACATGCCATCGAATTAAGCCACACTTAATTAAAAATGCGGAATATTATTTTTCTTTTCAATTATGACGTCATTATCATTACCAAGTTGAATTACTTAATTCATTTCCAAAATATTGTCTGTATGTAAATTGCTAATAGACATCTAACTGGAATACCTCAATATATAAGTTAACAGTGAGTATCTAAAAATCACAGAACTACAACACGTAGCCCGGACAATATCCTGATACCTTATTACAACTCGCATATAAACTAAGACAAAGTCAAACAATGTGGCATGGACAATCCCCATGCTCACCAAATAAGGCAACAAAGCCCAACATAGTCTCAACAGCAGCAACAGTAATCATAACAAGCTAATAACATAAAGCAACAGGCAAAATCCAGCATTCAGACATATCATCATATAAATAGCAATATCAGCTAAGCTTCGGCCTCCTGCCGCTAGAGGTCTCAACCCCCGCATTACCTGAACCTGAAATAAGCGCCCCAAACGTGGGGTGAGATCTCTAAACAGAAATCTCAGTAAGATAAGGGGTCCTCAAGGATCTTCCACCCCAAGCTCACTTACATGTGCAATATAAGTTCTAAAAGCAGTAATTCCATATCAGTTCCAAAACCAGTGCAATGCAGTGGATAATCATGTCATGTGTGTTATAACTATTCTACTAATCAGAGAAGTGCAGGAATACGTCTAGTACCCACACAGTACCAGCCCATGCTGTACCCGCCCCCAGGACCACCTCATGGCTTCCTGGCTAGGCGAAACACCACATACATATCATAAGCATTTTGCACTTAACAACTCTATAGCATTACAATAAAACAGTACATGAAAACACATCATGCATATAACCATCCCCCCATGGGACATGGTGGAACATACAATGGCTAAACCGAGGACACGAAAGCTTACCTTTCAAGCTTACCAATAGTCCACACAAGCTTAAAGTCTACACACAGCAGAATCACAATCTGTTTTGGACCAGCAATCATATCAACAACCATAGCTCATAGCATATAACATAAAGACAACGCTTCTCTTTTACGTTTCATGTCTTAGGCTTCTCACAAAGCCACAAGCCCTTAATCACTTAGATTCTGACTTAACAAGTCATTACAGAAGTCCAACTTCATCAATCTAGGGTCCACAAACGCATAACTCAGTTCTGTATGAACAGTACCGTTACTGTTCACGCAAACCCAGAATATCCGAATATTTGTTGGGGCCATATCTGGATATCAATATTCAGATATCTCAAAGACCATATCTGGATATCAATATCCGGAGATCGATATCTGGATATTTCGCGACAGAATGCAGATTCTGCATTTCGCGAGATATCATTTCCAAGGTTCCATTTTTAACACTTTTAAACGTTAAAGCATGCACCTTTAAGTCCATTTAGGTTCATATACTGGTTGGTTACTTGTTTAACTCATTAAACATACCAAAACTACACTTTTACTCATTAAAACTCATGATCAAAGGTTGTACAACTTACCCAAGGCTCAAAACAACAAGGAATGGTGCTCTTGGAGCTCTCAAGTCAGTCCCAAGATGCTGACTTCAAGGTGCACGAAAATGGCACACCAAAGGTTGGTTCTTTCTCACCAAAGATCACTTCTTGGACCTCAAAATGCCATGACAATGGCTTCACCCCACAACTCAGAAACTCAGCACCTTAAACTCTCCAAACAGAGACCCAAGGTTCAGAAACAAGGCCAACACTCACCCCCAACGGTAATCCTCACTCACACAAGTATTTTGGAGAAGATTTCATGAAGGAAATGGTCTCAAGACTCAAGAAATGGGGAATGGCAGGAAATGGAATAGTGCACAAAGGCTGGTCAGCCTCCAAGGTCACGTAAAAATAGCAAAGTGCCGGGTTTTGTGCAAAAGACATATTTATAGTCGGTTTAAACTAAATGACATTGTATTAGCGCTAATTGCTACGCTTAGCAATTTAATTCCAAACTTAGGATTCTGAACCTACTCAATTTTCTAAGATTTATCATATTTTTATTTTATTTTTCGCAGCACCTTTCCGGTACGCGCTTTTCCATAGCCAGTGTCAGTTCTGGAACCAGTTCTCATTATTTTAACTTGAAACTTGTTTTATAAGTCCTACATATTATTCTAGTGACATATACACACTTTTCATAATTTTCCGGCATACTTTATCGGTACACATTTATACCGAGTAGCAGAACCGGTATCTGCACTTTTCGTCAGAAAAGTGACTTTCAGCATTATTAATCACTTACCATAATTATCTAAGCCTCATAATAATTATTAGGGTCAATTATGGAATTATTTCCTAATTTCACACAATTAATTAATTAACTTCCTTAATTAACGGTGCGGGTTCTTACATTCACCCCACCTTTTTAAGGATTTAGTCCTCAAAATCAGAAACATACCTGTATCGAAAGTCGGGATACTGCCGGAGAAGCTCGTCCTCTCGCTCCCAAGTGCACTCCTCAGGAGTTCTCCCAGTCCACTGCACTTTGACCATCGGAAAGATCTTGCTCCTCAGCTGCTTCTCGCCACGATCGAGAATCTTGAGTGGTCCGACGGGAGTCTTTAGGTTCTCCCGAACCACCACATCCTCCGGTTGCACCACGTGCGAAGGATCCGCTACATATTTGCGAAGCTGAGACACATGAAACATGTCGTGGATGTTGGCCAAGTTCGGAGGCAAGGTAAGCCGGTAGGCAACTGGTCCTACTCTACCAAGGATCTGGTATGACCCAATAAATCGCGGGCTCAACTTCCTTACTCCGAGGGCCCAACTTACACCGGTGACAGGTGAAAGTCTCACAAACACGTGATCACCTTCACTGAACTCCAGTGGATGATGCTTGACATCGTAGTAGCTCTTCTGGCGATTCTGCGCCTGCTTCAGCTTCTCACAGATAATCTGGATCTGCTGGGTAGTATCTTGGACAAAGTCCAAGCCAAACAACTCCTTATCTCCAACCTCAGATCAGTAGGTAGGAGTCCGACACCTTCTACCATACAACGCCTCGTAGGGTGCCATGCCCAGGCTAGCATGGAAACTGTTGTTATACGAAAATTCAACCAATGGCAGGTACCTATCCCATGCTGAACCTTGCTCCAAAGTGCAAGCCCTCAACATGTCCTCCAATGTCTGGATGGTCCACTCAGTCTGTTCGTCAGTCTGAGGGTGATAGGATGTACTCAGTCTCAACTGCGTACCAAAAGCCTCCTGCAGTGCCTCCCAGAACTGAGATGTGAACTTCGGGTCTCTATCACTAATGATACTCTCGGGCACCCCGTAAAGTCTCACAATCTCGCGAACATATAGTCTGGCCAACTGCTCAGTAGTGAAGCTCACCTTCACCAGAAGAAAGTGGGCAGACTTGGTCAACCTGTCCACAATGACCCAGATAGAGTCGTAACCAACCTGAGTCTTCGACAATCCCACCACGAAGTCCATGGAAATGCTATCCCATTTCCATTCCGGAATCTTAAGAGGTTGAAGTTTACCAGACGGCTTCTGGTGTTCTATATTCACCTTCTGGCAAATCAAACACTTGGACACATACAAAGCTATGTCCTTCTTCAAACCAAGACACACCGTCGTGGTCCTTCACAAAGTCCAGGCACTCTCTCTCTGCAGGTGCGCCTATTGGATCTTCTCCAAAAGCTCATTCATGGCTCTCACAGTCTCCGTATTGAGAAGTGCACCCCCAAACAAGGAGGTCACCGTCAAAACTCAAAACTTCACGAAGACAACAAAACCGTCGCTCGACACACTGGGATCACCAGTCACTCTCTCAATAGAGGTGACCTAACCCAACATACTCAAATCCACACCAAACTTGAGTGAGTTTGGTCCTATTCCATGACTATAGCCTCAACAAGACTTACAATTTATAATCATCATCCTCAACATAAATTCATATTAGTTTCACAGTACGAAATCATAATCATGTTCATTTTAACCAATACATGTTATTTAACATATTCATTCACATAATAACGTACCTTCGTTTGCGTACACCTGCAAAATTTTCAATTTCAATGTAATAATAAATCAAAAACTCAATGCAACGGTATACCTCAATCTCCATGGTATCTGCAAAACCGAGAGTCGATTAAAGATGAAATAACATTGATATATTACCACAATTTATCGTACTGATTTCATGCTTTACACTACCCCAGGTGTTAACATGCCAACTAATTATGAAGCATATTAATAATCAACATAAGAACCTAGAGTCATGGAGACCACTCAACCCACAAACTACTTGTACATGCACAAAACTCACATATACAAGATCGCATGTGGCCTTGCCACCAAGTTCAAGTGTTACTCACTTAAATTCCCAGAAGAGAAATTCACATTCTCAAACAAGGCACCATCACGATTAAGTAATAGCGTAAGGCATCTTACCTTTAACAAAAATGACCGGTGCTCCCCATGGAGACACGCTCGGTCAAAAGAAGTCTTTCGCCGAAAGATCTTCAATGAGCTTCTTCAGCTCCGCCAACTCTGGTGGCGACATCCGGTATGGAGCTAGAAAAATAGATCCCACACCAGACAACAAATCAATAGAGAACTCTATCTCCCGCTGTGGCGAAAACTCAGGAATCTCCTCAGAAAACATCTCAAGGAATTCTCCCACCACAGGAATGCTAGTGATATCCTCTTGTGTCCCACTCACCAAACCTCCCAACATGACATAACCAAAGGTCCTGCTCACAAGACTCTCATAGCCTGCAGCACAGAAATAAAAGTTGAGGAACTGGCTGTGGAATCACACGAAGACACCATCACTCACTAGACACAACAGACAATCATCACACAATTTCTGGACAACCAATCCCTGCCCGGAATGATTTCCAGATTAGCCATCGGCAATCCAATCAGATCTACCGGGTAGTCACGACCATCCTATTGAAACACGACATCTCGATGTACAGTAGAGGTATCACACTTTTCTCCAGTGGCGGTGGTCACCCGCAACGGTGGAGAAAGCACAGACATGGACAACTCAAGCCCCACAGCAATTAGGATAGCAATAAAGGAATGCGTAGTCCTGGAGTCAAACAATACATCAACAAAAGATCCACCAATGGAAACAGTAACTGATAAGGTTCAAAGCTCGGTCCGACTGCTGACGATCCAAAGTGTACACACGCCCAGTGGCTGGTGGCATAACGGGTGCCGCTGTAGCAGTCAAAGGAACCATCTTTAACGGAACTGTCTGAATCGCTGCAGCTCTCGCTGTCGACGATGGACACTCTCTAGCATAGTGGCCCTCCTTGCCACACTGGAAACATATAGTCTGGCCGGTAGCACAGGCCCCTGATGAACCTTTCCACATCCCTTGCATTTGGGAGTAGGAGGCCTCGCTGCACTCCCCTGAGTGAAAGTCCTCTTGAACTGATTTGGCCCTTGACTAGCCGCCAACTGCTTACTCTTGCCCTTACCAGCAAAATTTCTGTCCTTACAGGAAGTGGAACTGTCAGTTCCCATCGTCTCAGCAATCTTGGCCCTCTTGGCCTTACTCGTAATACAGACATCCTCGATGTCCTGACACTGCTGCACTAGTATCCCAAAATCTCTCGAAGCCGCTCCGACAAGAGGAACAATTATCTCCTCGCTAAGTCCCCTACGGAACTTAGCAGCCAAAAAGGTCGGAGTAAGCATAGCCATCCGAAGGTGTACAAATTTGACCAGCTCATTAAACTTTTCCAGGTACTCGTCAACAGACAACGAGCCCTGCACCAACCTGTCGAACTCCCCCTGCTTCCTATCCTGCGCATCAAAAGGGAAGTACCGACCCAGAAAGCAATCCTCGAAGAATGGCCACGTCATAACATGACCCTACATCTCAAAAGCGTGAGAGGTGTTCATCCACCACTCATGGGCATCGCCCTCCAGCATATACGTGGCGAACATCAGCTTCCGCGGATCAGTACACTGCATGACCCGAAAGATCTTGTCCAACGCCTGTAGCCATCTCGCCGCAGCAATAGGGTCATAAAACCCATCAAAGGAAGGTGGCTTATGCTTGCGGAAAGCATTAAGCCGGCGGTCAATCACATCACGGTCTTCAGCAGGCTCCACATAGGGTTCCATCACCCCAGTAAGAGGAGTAGCACCCTCAACGTGGAAGTGGAAGTGGAGGTGGACGTGACGGTGGAGGTGGAAGTGGAGGTGGAGGGAACTGACCAACAGCAGGACCAACCCTCATCTCCTCTAACATGACCCTCATCATAGTCATGTTCGCCAGGCGGTTTGCCTCCAAAATATCCTCAGTGGCTTTCCTATTCGCCTCTCAGACGCCGTCCAGCATAGCCTTGTTTGACATTCACATGGACTCCTGGTCGGCTTGTCGAGCCGCCTGCATCTCAGCCAATGCAGCCAGGACAGGATCAGGGGTATCCCCGCTAGTGTCTCGGTTCCTCCAAGGTAGTACCATGACTCTGCATAAGTTACACAAAGAATGAGTTGATCAGGCCCACTCAGTGTGGTCACATATGCATCATCATAGAAAAACCCAATAGAGAGAACACACAGACACGACTCACGACAAAACATCCTAAGTTATTGCAATACATAAAGGCTTTTCCCTAGAATGTGCTCTGATACCATAAAATGTAACACCCCGTGTATACCCGGTTTGTTAACATGCCATCGTATTAAGCCACGCTTAATTAAAAATGCGGAATATTCTTTTTCTTTTCAATTATGACGTCATTATCATTACCAAGTTGAATTAATTAATTCATTTCCAAAACATTGCCAGTATGTAAATTGCTAAGTTAACAGTGAGTATCAAAAAATCATGGAACTACAACACGTAGCCCGGACAATATCCTGATACCTTATTACAACTCGCATCTAAACTAAGACAAAGTCAAACAATGTGGCATGGACAATCCCCATGCTCACCAAATAAGGAAACAAAGCCCAACATAGTCTCAACAGCAGCAACAATAATCATAACAAGCTAAGAACATAAAGCAACATGCATAATCCAGCATTCAGACATATCATAATATAAACAGCAATATCAGCTAAGCTTCGGCCTCCTGCCGTTAGAGGTCTCAACCCTCGCATTACCTGAACCTGAAATAAGCGCCCCAAACGTGGGGTGAGATCTCTAAACAGAAATCTCAGTAAGACAAGGGGTCCTCAAGGATCTTCCATCCCAAGCTCACTTACATGTGCAATATAAGTTCTAAAAGCAGTAATTCCATATCAGTTCCAAAACCAGTGCAATGCAGCAGATAATCATGTCATGTGTGTTATAACTATTCTACTGATCAGAGAAGTACAAAAATACGTCTATTACCCACACAGTACCAGCCCATGCTGTACCCGCCCCCAGGACCACCTCATGGCTTCCTGGCTAGGCAAAACACCACATACATATCATAAGCATTTTGCACTTAACAGCTCCATAGAATTTCAATAAAATAGTACATGAAAACACATCATGCATATAACCATCCCCCCATGGGACATACTGGAACATACAATGGCTAAACCGAGGACACGAAAGCTTAACTTTCAAGCTAACTATCCAATCCAAGAGTCCACACAAGCTCAAAGTCCACACACAATAGAATCACAATCTGTTTTGGACCAGCAATCATATCAACAACCATAGCTCATAGAATATAACATAAAGACAACGCTTCTCTTTTACGTTTCATGTCTTAGGCTTCTCACAAAGCCACAAGCCCTTAATCACTTAGATTCTGACTTAACAAGTCATTACGGAAGTCCAACTAACCACAAGCCCTTCATCAAATACCATATCCAGATATCAATATCCGGATATCATATCCGGATATCAATATTCGGAGATCGATATCCGGATATTTCGCGACAGAATGCAGATTCCGCATTTTGCGAGATATCACTTCTGAGGTTCCATTTTTAACACTTTTAAACGTTAAAGCATGCATCTTTAAGTCCATTTAGGTTCATATATTGGTTGGTTACTTGTTTAACTCATTAAACATACCAAAACTCCACTTTTACTCATTAAAACTCATGATCAAAGGTTGTACAACTTACCCAAGGCTTAAAACAGCAAGGAATGGTGCTCTTGGAGCTCTCAAGTCAGTCCCAAGATGCTGACTTCAAGGTGCACAAAAATGGCACACCAAAGGTTGGTTCTTTCTCACCAAAGATCACTTCTTGGGCCTCAAAATGCCATGACAATGGCTTCACCCCCACAACTTAGAAACTCAGCACCTTAAACTCCCCAAACAGAGACCCAAGGTTCATAAACAAGGCCAACACTCACCCCCAATGGTAATCCTCTCTCACACCAAGTGTTTTGGAGAAGATTTCATGAAGGAAATGGTCTCAAGGCTCAAGAAATGGGGAAGGGAAGGCAATGGAATAGTGCACAAAGGCTGGTCAGCCTCCAAGGTCACGTAGCAATTGCAAAGTGCCTAGGGTTTTGTGCAAAAGTCATATTTATAGTCGGTTTAAACTTAATGACATTGTATTAGCGCTAATTGCTACGCTTAGCAATTTAATCCCAAACTTAGGATTCTGAACCTACTCATTTTTCTATAATTTATCATATTTTTATTTTATTTTTCGCAGCATCTTTCCGGTACGCGCTTTTCCATAGCCAGTGTCAGTTTTGGCACAAGTTCTCATTATTTTAACTTGAAACTTGTTTTACAAGTCCTACATATCATTCTAGTGACATATACACACTTTTCATAATTTTTTGGGATACTTTATCGGTACACATTTATACCGAGTAGCAGAACCGGTATCTGCACTTTTCGTCAGAAAAGTGACTTTCAGCATTATTAATCACTTACCATAATTATCTAAGCCTCATAATAATTATTAGGGTCAATTATGGAATTATTTCCTAATTTCACACAATTAATTAATTAACTTCCTTACTTAACGGTACAGGTTCTTACACTTGATTGTTGTAACTCTTATGCTTTATGGAAGCTTATTTTAAACGTTACCTGCAAAGTGTACAGACAGATTGAGTTAGTGGAGCAGGTATATTTAATGTTCCCATTTTGTTCCCCTTTTTCTATATTTCTCAAATGATTACATCATCATCTGTTCCTCACTGTGTTTATGTGACAAAGATATAAACACGTGTTTTTAATGCAAAAGTTGCTCATCAGATGAGGGAACGAATGGTATTTTGCCATCAAAATGGACTTTGATGGGAACAGATTTTCGTCCCATCAGGCAGTCTGTTGAATCATGATGATCACCACATGCTAAGCATGGTTCAATTTCAGGGGCTGTGAGTTGTAAGACATCAGCTATTGGGTGTTCTTTGTTAGCTTTCAAGCTCTTTACTTCATTGATCAGTGCAGCCAGTTGGGCTTCCATGGCAGTTTGTTTATCCAACTCTAGTATGCCTGGTCTCCTGACTTGATTCATCCTTTCTAGTGGCCACTGAAGACAATGTTCTGCAGTGCTCTCTATAATTTCATATCTGGATTCAAGAGTTCATGTGAAGAAATATCTCCCTGCAGCAAAATCTAAATGTGATTGAGAAGTATGGTCAATTTGTTTATAGAAAGACTGTAAGAATCTCCATTTCTCTACCCCATGGTTAGGATATTTTCTCATAATGTCCTTATATCTCTCCCATGCTTCATATAGGTTCTCTCTATAAAACATTTTGAAGTTAGAGATCTCTGCTCTAACATCAGCTTGACGGGACATAGGGAGGAATCTCTCTATGAACTTGATAGAGAGTTCTTCCCATAAGTGTATGGATCCGGGGGTGAGGGATTTCATCCAAGTCTTGGCTTTTAAGCCCAAAGAATGAGGGAACAACCTCATTCTCACACTCTCTTCTGTTACACCTTATGTTCTAAAATTATCACAAATGTCTTGAAAGTTAGTAAGGTGTGTGTAAGGATCTTCTGCAGGGAGTCCATTGAAAACTCCAGCCTCTCTGATCATATTAAACATGATAGGCTTTAACTCAAAGTTAGGAGCTACAATAGGAGGGAGGATTACTCCTCTCTCTGATCTGTTCCTTGAAGGAGTAGCCAGAGCTCTGAAGTTTTGTTCAAGAGGAATCTCTTCATGGTTATTAGTATGGTCAGCCATGTTTGGTTCAAAAATGTTTTCTCTAAGATTCCTTCTTCTCCTGTGAAAAGTGTGTTCTAGTTCAGGGTCAAAGAAAAACTCAGGTATTTCAGTGGAATAGTAAGAATCAATTTCAGATTCTTCACTCATAAACCATAAAACATAAACAGTAACAACAGAGTAAATAACAAAGAATAACGAATGATATATTAACAAAGTATAAAATAAAACAGTTTAAGGAAAGAATTTAGTGTAAACTATCCCCGACAACGGCGCCAAAAACATGATATACGTGAACTGTTGGTTTCTTAGATGTTCTTTTATGGACGTTCCCTTTACTTAATCCATCAAGAGAAAACACATTCGTTCTCTTGATATCAACCCAGTTGCGCAATTACACGCATCAAGTAATAAATGAGATTATTAATGCCCAGATTATCGTTCCCATGAGGATAGAACTCTAAATAATATCTTAAACTGTTTTACAAAGAATTATTATGAAAAGAAAAGACAATATTTGAACTTTGATCATTCGTTCCCTACTATCTTGAAAACGTTCCTCAAAGATAGTAGGTTCGGTCTGACTCCAAACAACTCCTCGCATTGTTATATACCAAATCCTTCTTGATGTGAGAAGGAACGACAAGATTCATTGGAGTCTTAAATTTATAGTCACCATATTTATGAAAGAAAATAACTACAAGATAATAATATTTAAAAGACAACAACATGGATGGATAAAAACGGTTTTTAACATAAGGAAAGGATCCACTGTTCTATTCTTCAATGACTATATTCTCAACTTAAGACTTAACCCTTCTGAATTTGTTCAGGTCTTTTCACTACCAACTCTGATTCCTTAGCTCATGGACTTTAATGGGTCACAAGTTTTCATATTTCTATGGCTCCCTTGACTTCAACAGATACTAAGTTCAGAATCTTCAGTGAATGAGGTGGTTCCTTATTCCTAAGCCAACCAGTAGTGTTTTTTTCACAACACTACCTTCCTCCTCTGATTAAGTTGTCTGAAATCTCTTCCTTATGGAAGTTTCTTTCTCAGTTTGAGTTCAATTTCAATTGATACGCAAAGAATAAACCACACTTAAATCACAGAAATACAAAAGCTTCAGTGCAAAAGTTTTGAATATAGTTCTTTAAGAACTTCACAGCTTTTCCGTTCCACAAATAACTTAACCCATGGCTATAACTATAAACATAATTATTCCAAATTGAAGTCCCATAGACCCGAGATTCAGTTCAGAGATAACGACTGGAAGAGAAGAGAAATAACAACTTATATTAATAAGAAACAAGATTAGGTTACAACAAAATAAAATGGAGAAGTATGGTAGTTGCTCGTGATGAGTCTCAAATGGAAGATATAGAATAGAGGAAGGGTTGTTGTCACTTAACTATTGCTAAAAACTATACACTGAAAATTAGAAACTAAAACTGAAACTAAGTGATCTCTTCTTATGGAATTCGATGATTTCTTCGTGTTGGAACGTCATATTTATAGGCCACAAGAGTGGATGGAAAAACTTATAATTTCATTTGAGTTGCTTTCTTGACTGCATGAAAGGGGCAGTGTGAACAGTGCTCTTTTGAAAGGCAAGTTGCTGAATGAGACACTTATTGTTTAGATTTTCCTTTCCTTCTGCACTTCCCATGCTTGCTTTTCCTTTCATCTAATGGTAACTCTTTAATCTCTGTTGTACACATTTCTTCCTGCTTTTTGGAAGCTTCTTTTCAACGTTTCCTGCAAAGTGGACAGAGAGATTGAGTTAGTGGAGCAGGTGTATTTAATGAATCAATTTGTTCCCCTTTTTCCTATATTTCTCAAATGATTACCTCATCATCTGCTCCTTACTGTGTTTTTGTTATAAAGATCTAAACATGTGTTTTTAATGCAAAAGTTGGTCACCAGATGAAGGAACAGATGGAATTTTACCATCAAAATGAGCTTAGATGGGAATGAATTTTTGTCCCATCAGATATTACAAGGCCTAACATCATAGAAAACCAACTCACACTTCAATCCACAAGTTGAATCAATCCTTAAACACATAATCAAACCCTAATTCATCATTCATTACCATTTTGCAACCTAAAACCCTAATCAACCTAGGTATAGCTGAAATGTATATAGGGTGGTTCATTATGATTTTCTATCTTTTAATTACATACCTATGTAGATTCAAACTCACCTTAGGCTTAAGTTACTGTTTGGCCCCTTAACTAGGTTTAAATAGTAAACCCTAATTAGGTTTTATTTGAAACCCTAAGTGAACATAATTTTAGGGTTTTTTCTATTTATAATATCACTTGTGTAATTCCACATCATCAATTATGCATTCGTTATCAACTTTCACTAATTACATTATTAGTGCTTCTAAACCTAATTAAGTCAAATTTTAGGGTTTAAGAGTTAATTAATCAATTATGCCTAATCAACCTCACTTAGTCCCTTCATTAGTGTCCTAAATAAGTCTTAGAACCATTTTTAACCATCAAACCCTAATTTAGATTGATATGGCTGAATCATTGTAGGTTGGTTTTAGGGTTCTTAGTTCATCCTCTTAAGAAACTCACACATAAACACAAAAGTGACACTTTTTTCCTTACAAGTCTTCATTTTTCTTAATTTTTAAGACACCCACCAATACTTTTAGACACAAAGACTCCATTTTTAATAAATTACAACAACAACATCAAAATAAATTTTTCAAGGCCAGATTGGAAAGTGGAAAGGAGAAGGGTTTTTAGTCATCTTTTCCATGGATTCATATCGTACTTCTTCAAGATGGCTTCTTTAGCTCAAGATCCAATATTTTCCCACCAAGAATGCTTCTTTTCCACCAAGATCCCACCTTCATAAGATATTCAAGGATTTAAAACCAAGAACACAACATTAAAAGATTAAAAGTTGGATTTTCAAGAAAAAAATTCAAGAAACTTACACTAGAAACTAAAAGGATGACCAAAGGAGGTGTGTTCTTCAACAAGGAGCTTCAACAACCATTTTTTGCCAAAAAAGGAAAGGTAATACAACTGTTGGTTGGTCAACTTCAGCCACGAAAATGGAGGGTTCAAGTGTCAAGAACACAAGCTTTCGCAAGTTCAAAGGCTAAGGAACAAGATTTGTAAAGAGTGTTTTGGATTTAGAATAACACTCTAACTCAGATTCATTGATTAGGGTTATTCATATATCTGTTACTGTCTCAGCAGTATTAAATATAAAGTAAAAACTCACTTTTTCAGAATACCCACAATGTAGGTGTCAAAATTCACAGAATTAAATTCTAAGCTCATCTATGATATTTATATCATTAGAATAATTCTCTAACTCAGATTCACCTGGTTAGCATTATTCTACTGTCTATTACTGCATCAGCAATCAAAAATAACATGCAAAAATCCAACTGTTTAGAATACCATCAATATGGATATTAAAATTCACATAATTTCATCCCCATCTCATTAATGACCCTTAGGTCCTCATAATACCTCTCTAATTTTGAATCATCCAAATTAGGGTTATTATTTTTCCACTCCTAGTGGTTATAGCATTGTAATGCTCCCTTGGATTGACAATTGTGTTGCTTGAAAAAGTACCCGACCTCTCTTAGAAATTTGCCTTAACAATTGACTGATTTGAGTCTCAAGATTTCTTATGGAGGCTTCTTAATTCCGTATTGTTGATCTAGTTACTTGCATGAAAGCAGATGTATCCTCCCTAAAATCATTTGCACTTTGTATGTAATCAAAGGTTGTTTTTCATAGTTGTGCCAATGCCTTCTCTAACTCAGAATTGTTGCTCTGTTGTGGAAGAGATGGCTGCACTAGAAGAAGTGGATTGAGCTGATGTGATGTATTATAATTAAACCCAGGATGATTCTTCCATCTTTGGTTAAAGGTGTCACCATATTGATTTTTCAGGGGGTTGCTCTGGTTCTTCTGATCATACCAGATCCCATTTACTTTAGCAGGCTCATGTACTCTTATTACATCGCCCTCTCCAGTGGCATGTGCACCAGCACATACTTCACAAATAGCAGGAGAAATATTAACAAATAAGACTTGTTGAGAAGCTAACTGTTTAATGAGAGCTTCCAACTGTTGTTGCTTCTTATGCATCTGTTCATTCTGCTCCAACAATGCATCATATTCATCAAGCTTCATGATCCTTGCTCTCCTTTGTGGTACTGTAGCATTATCAAACCTATGAGAAGCTAATGATTCAAGTAACTCTAATGCCTGTTCTGGAGTTTTGGTCTTCAAAGGTCCTCCTGCTACAGCATTCACTAAGGTTCTTGTGTTTGGTGTCATCCTTTGAAAGAAAATTTGGCCTTTCTCCCAAGCTTTGAAACCCATGCTATGGACACTTTCTGAGTAGTCCCTTGAACCTTTCCCCTGCCTCATAAAGAGGTTCACTTTCCTTCTGCTCAAAATAAGTTATATCAGCCTTCAACTTTGCCAGCTTTGAAGACGAAAAGAACCGAGCTAAGAACTTGGTTGCCAGATCATCCTAGTTGGTTATACTTCCTTGAGTTAATGACTGCAGCCAACCCCTTGCATCTTCCTTAAGTGAACAAGGAAAGAGCCTGAACTAGATGGCGTCACGAGAGACTCCATTCATTTTCAAGGTATCACAGTATAGAAGGAAGTTTTTAAGATGAATATAGGGGTCTTCTGTGCTTCCTCCGACAAACTGATCTTTTTGAATCAGCTGCAACAATACTGGCTTGAACTCAAAATTGTTAGCATCCAAGTTTGGCCTAACAATACTTGCAGTCTGAGGAACTCGAGCTGAATTCATGTAGCCTCCTAAGGTTCTTCGAAGATTCTGAATTTGATTATTGTCTGATATGGCTTCCTCTTTTGATTCCGTCGAGCTTGAAGCTTCTTTTTCTTTTCTCTCTGTTGTGCTTTATCTGAGCCTTCTAGTTGTCTTCTCTATCTCTGGATTAAACCGTAAAGACCCTTTGTCAATGATACCTCGCATAAAGCAGAAAATAAAATAATTAAATAAAAACTAAAATAAAATAATAACATGAAATAATAAAATAAAAAATAAAAAATGAAATTAAATAACAAAAATAAAATAAAAATCCAATCTAAAATGCTTATAGCTACTACTAATGTTGAAATGTTCAATCCCGGGCAACGACACTGTAACATCCTGCATAATTAGGAAGTTATTTAAATTGTAATTAGGAATATGAATGCATGTCTTGAATTCGAATTCCGTATATAATTAGGGTAGGGTTAATTTAATTACAACATACTAGAATCATTGTTACTACTTAGTAGATTTCATGAGATGATAGGTGATCCATTAGGATATTAATTTTTGGACCAATTAGACTTGAGGGGCGACGACCCAAGTGTCGTTGAGTAGGACTCAAGTGCAGCCCATGATCCATTAGTCTTATCCCTAAATTATCCAAGTGAAATCTGCATGGTTGAATTTCATTGGTCAAGTTGTACCACATGTCAACATCAGTCACCTTATCCCCCTCACATGCGCTGTAACATCCCACGTAATTAGGAAAATACACAAAATACCTTAAGAATAAGAATGCACGTGTGGAAAATTAAATTTGATATATATATATATATGTGTGTGTATTGTTTGTTGGCTTTCGAATTTATTGAGAACTAGCATAGGATTAAAACTAAGATTAGGGAATTATTGAATTATAGTATTAAGTGAGGATTTATTTTAGGCATAAGAAACATTAATTATAAAGTATAGAAATGCATAATTGTGTCGTAGAAAATAAAAGAAAATATGATGTTACTTAAGGACACACTTGGATCGAAAATGTTATTGGGTTAATGTCTTATTGAGTGTCATTGTGGGCTGCATTTTTTAGCTTCTAAATGTTAAAGGGGCAGCAGCCTTAGGGTATTAGAAAAAAATCCATGCGCAGCCCAATTCCATGCACCTTTTATCTCATCAATATCCTTAGAAATCCATCTCATCAGCCGTTGATTGGAAGCTATCCATTTATGGCAAAACTTTATCCTTATTTCTCCATCCATGTGCGCTAGGATAGGACAAAAAGGCATCAGAAAATTCTGATCCAGCTCACTTTTTAAAGACTAAAGTCAAGCACTCCACCTCTCTCCTCACATGCGCTTGGAAGAAGCATAAAGGGCTGACGTTGCTTGCTGAAATCTCCTTTACTTTTCAGCCTTATTTCACTAAAATGGCCACAAAGCGTTATCCACTGTATATCCTTCCACCTTGTGCGCATTGGGTATCGTTTTGATCAGAAAATTCTGATCAAAGTGTCATTATTATGACACAAGGCTGCACACTCTCTTACATCCTCTCCCTTACGCATAGCCTTTACAAAAGCAACCATGTTGCTTGTTAGACTAACTTTGAAACCTCACTTTATCTTATGCAACCAATGGCTGAAGGAAGGTCAGCCTTGCATGTAATGTTATTGGACCAAAAACATCTCACCTTGTCTCATTTGTACGCCCCATGTGAGGAGAGTCTTCAGTAAATTTTCTGATGGCTTAGCACCATTTAAAACAAAGTGTCCCAATCCCTCAACCTACCAAAACCGTGACCTTATGCCTTCAAGAGAAGAAGTGTAGCTATCATCTAGTTCTCCTTTCCTTTTCTTCTTGAAACCGTAAGCCCTTGAAGGAGGAGCAACGATAGAACTCATCCTATTCCTTTCCTCTTTTGGTTGAAAGCTCCTAAGTAAGGGGTTAACTTTTCCTCTCATTTCCTTCGTCTCACACAAGACTCTCATGAGACTATTCTTTGTTGCATGCGTGGACCTTATTTTGGTGAAGCCTATCCTTCCTTTGAGCGTTGCTAGGTGGACGCTGGAGCAGTAGGAAGTGGAAGCTCCTTCTATTTTCTTTTACAAGTCGAACCCTTGGTGGTGAACAAGAAACCGTAAGTGATCTTCTATTCTTTTGGGTAGCTTTGTCTTCGGTTTTAGAGCATCAATGGAGGGCTGGTTATTTTTATGTTTAGTTCACCTTGTTGTACCTTGAACTTAACTCAAAAAGCTCTAGATATAAACCTAAGAATGATCATACAAATTAATAAGTGGTACTGTTTACATGTTATATATATATATATATGTACCTAGACTTCTTATGAAGCTAAGTATGTGGACAACACCTTATCCCCTCTTACATCGCATCAAGTAGGGTTAGTAAGTCTTAAAATAATTTATATTCTTGAGAAAAGGTTGCTGTATACTTTTGTTCTGCTCACTGTTTTGCGATGAAATGAATTAGACCACAAGTATATTTATTTTGTGAGAAGATGTTGCCGTACAAGGATCTTTTGCTCACTGTTTTATTATAAAGTTGTCACTGTTTTGCTGAAGAAATGCACACTGTTTTGCTTAAAATCCCTCACTGTTTCGCTGTAAAAATTCTGGACAGCATGTTTCTTTTATTTTTCTTGAAAACGTTGCTGAAGAATGGTTTTTATGCTCACTGTTTGCTGGAAAATTTGGTAGCACAACTCACTGTCTTCAGCGCACTGTATGGAGTATAGGTGTGTGAAAAACACTCACTACTTTATTAGAAAAATGTCCACTATTTTATTAGAAAGAGGTCCACTGTTTTATTAGAAAACGTCCACTGTTTTATTGGAAAAATGGTTTCTATTTGCTCACTGTTTTACATAAAAAAAAACGTTCACCGTTTTTACTGAAACACGCTACTGTATTTTATGCAATTAAAGTTAGAAATCTTCTGTAAGAGAAACATGAAAACCGGTTCTGCCTTAGAGGAATTATTAAAAGAATTCCCTACTGTTTAAAATGAGCAAAGGTTAATTTAGAGTTAAAAATAATTTTTAGAAAAAGAACCTTAGGGCCGAATGCTATAGGAATTTTTAAGCTTGGGAATTTGATGAATAAATTGAATGTACACTGATTGATTATACTGTAAATTAGGTACGAAAAATCCTTGAGAAGTTGGACTATATCACTGTTTGTTGGTAACTTAAATTTCGACGTACGAGGTATGTGTAGGCGGTATTACCTTCTGTGACTATTGGCTAGTGTATGGAATTGTGATGTGTTGCTCACATTTGTTCTATGTATGTTACGATGATGATGAGCCAATGGTAAGAATATGAAAGGATGATATGATATATGCATGCATTTTACATCATAATACATTTTTCTGTTGGGTGCGATTGCATAACATGGCATGTATACTTGATTCATGACATCTTGAATATATATATATATTTGTATTGAGGACATGTGACTGAGCATGCATCATATAGGCATGCCTGGTACCAGGAGAGGGGACACTTGGCTTCAGTCCGCATAGGTTCCACAGTGGGATTCACCTTCATGGGAGCCATTAGGAATACCCACTGTGATGCTACGCGCACGACGGTGCTATGAGCGTAAAGGAAAAAGGGCGTTATATACGCGTTATGATATATGATGAAAAGGATTAAATGTTTGAAGTGACTATTTATGATTTTGTGCCTAGTTAATATTGTTGCATTATGGTTTTGTTGCCACACTACTGGGATTTTCTCTCACCCCTTTGGGGCTGCTATTTTTACAAAATGGCAGGAGGACGTAAAAGCTTTTGAGGACTTGGATATTTTCTGTTGGCTTCTACTGTTTGGGCATGCTGCTATTGATGTGATATTTTATGGATGACTGTATGAAATTGAGAAGCTTGTATTACTGTGAACTATGATTTTATTATTGCATTACGATTTTATGACCAGCAAGTATTTTGGAAACAGATGTTGAAACGTTTGCGAAAAGGATTTTGACATGTTATCTAAATGCTGAGTTTTGAAAAGTCTTTGCGAGCACTTTGTAAGTTGTCGTACTGGGGCTACGGACCTCCGATTTTCTTATAATTTATATGCACGCGTAGCCCAAGGTGTCTAGTTTTAAATTATTTTAATTGGCATTGTAAAAGTGATTTTCAGTCTCTAAATTATGATTAAAGAACTCTAATCCGCTTAGCAAACAACTCTATTGGATGCATACAAGGGAGGGTGT
>NW_026898651.1:0-55743 GCF_033153095.1 Gastrolobium bilobum
TTCACTGATCTGTGTCAAGCAATGGCGAATGCTATTAAAAGAGTTCTTCCTGACTCTCAACATCGACTTTGCTTGTGGCATATTGGTCAAAATGCTGCTAAGCATCTTTCTTATTACTTGAGAAAATCTGATTTTAAGGTTCTATTTAATAGGTGTCTCTACAATTGTGGATCAGAGCAGGAGTTTGAAGAGGTTTGGTCTCATCTAGTCACAAAAGTTGATAATTCAAAATGCTCATGGTTGAAAAAAATTTATGAGTTACGAGCAAATTGGTGTCCGGCATTTAGTAAGAATTATTTCTCAGCTGGCATCTTATCAACACAAAGAAGTGAGGAGTATGAATAATGTTTTTCGTACTGTCACTTGCAAGACGATGTCTCTAACTCAATTTGTACTTCGTTATGAAAAAGTTTTGGAGCGTAGACGATGGTCAGAATTGCAAAAGGACTTTGAGTGCAATCAATCCGCACCTCCTAGAGTAAAAAAACTTGCAGGTATTAGAATCTTTATATGTGACAACTGAAAAAAATGAATGAAAATGGTATGGCTGAATTTTTTTTATTTTATTACAGGTATGGCTGAACAAGTTGCACGAGTATATACTCATGTTACTTTTGCAGAATTCTATGAAGAATTGTTTGAATATTTATGTGTGGCAATTGAAAAAATCAATGAAAATGACACTTGTTTTTGTTACAAGTTAGTTAAATCTGGTGATCAGAAGCAATATTTTGTGACATTTGAAAGTGCAAATTGCTCTATTGAATGTACTTGCAGAAAGTTTGAACCAGTTGGCCTCTTATGTCTTCAAGCACTGAAAGTACTTAACTTTCACAATATTTTTCAAATACCGTCTCAATATATCTTGAAGAGGTGGACAAAAAATGCTAAAGATGGTTTTAGTATAAGCAACAATGGCAAACAGGTTTGCAACAATGGTAAACAAGGAATAAATTCCAAATGGCTGAAGATCACTTAGAGCATGGGATAAAAAGATTGGAATTGATTTTAAAAAATACTAGTGGTATGATTGATAAGACTGCAGTTGACTGTAAGACTAGTGATGAAGAGATAGATGAGCATAACACATTAAATTCAAAAAAAGTCTTAGATCCGCAACTTGTTCGAGCAAGGGGAGTTACAAATGCTAGACTCAAAAGTCAGCTGTAAAAGAAAAGGTGCAAGAGACATCAATCACAAGCTCTTGGTAAATCTCAAGATGCTAATACATCTAAATCTCTAAGACATAATCATGTTGATACAGGTACAATGAATCAATTAATTAGGATCATACTATTTATTTATTTATACGTGATTTTATGATTATTGTTGTTATCTTCTTTTGTGACTTAGAAAAGCTTCAAGTACGACAGCTAAAGATTCTAGCACCTCTTATATAGATCTATCAGCTTATGATTTTCCATATATCTCTCCATTGGCAAATGCTAATACAACTCCACCACCTTATTATTTTCCAAATGTCTCTCAAGTGACAAGTGTTAATACAACTGCTCCAGTTTTCTGTGTTCCATATATCTCTCAACTGCCATATACGCATGTATTATTATATAATAACATCTTATGATACTATTGTAGCTCCTGCAAATGATGACTGAAGATGTGCTTCATACTGGTTGTGATTTTATATCATAGAAGACTAACTTATTTCACTTTTTGGTTGCGAACTCATTTTTAGGATGAACATAACATAAGAGCTCATAGAAGTCCTGCAGGCTGACATGCAATATTTTAGAGGTGGTGGAAGCTGTCATGCAAGCTTTTTTGAATGGTAGGAGGTCATGCAAGTTGTCATGCAAGCTTTTTTTGAATGGTAGGATGTCTTGCAAGCTGTCATGGAAGTTTTTTTAGAATGGTATAAGGTTTAGCAAGCTGTCATGCAAGCTTTTTTGAATGGTAGGATGTCTTGCAAGCTGTCATGCAAGTATTTTTTGAATGGTCGGAGGTTTTGCAAGCTATCATGGAAGTTTTTTTGATTGGTAGATAGCTGTCATGCTAAACTGAACAGAGACAAGACATGATTTGTTTACATGTAAATGTTGCTAAAATGTCAGTTCATGCACATAACTTATACAGATAAATGATGACTAGAGATCTAGGAGATCTTTATTTATATATTTTTACATCTGCAAAAATGATATGACTGTGGGGTTGTCCAATTAAAATGAGGAATATCCCCAATTTCCCATATCCTTGGCTCCTTGGATACAAAATATTGGTTGGAAATTAAATTTAACAAAATTCATGTTGAATGGTGTCATATGCTGCATTTAAAAGGAAAATTCTAAGCTTCAATACTGTTACAAGATCCATTTATTGAACAATATGTCAAATGACATGTATTGTCTCCTTTGGAAGGTACCGTTCCTGCTCTCGGTTTAGGGAGACCGTACAGGAATACGTTTCTGAGTTCACCAGCGAGTTCGCTTCTTCTTCTTCTTATCTTGATTAACCAAAATTCATTCACTCGTTCGTGCTTTAATTGTGATTCGGTTGAATGAATTAATCTTCTTAATGTTTCGCAGGGCGAGCGATAAATGCCAGAAAGAAATTATATTTGAACATCAGCGGCGACGATTTACTTTGGGCTATGGCCACTCTTGGTTTCGAAGATTATATCGAACCTCTCAAGATCTACCTCGCCGCATACAGAGAGGTAATTTACATTTACATTTAATACAACATGCTGTTTTGGTTTGCTGCTGTTAAACTCTACTTTTCACTGATGTTTTTTTTTTCTTTTTCGTATGGATTTCTCGTTGGTCTATTGGGAATGTTGCAGATTGAGGTGATTATAAATAAATAGCTATTCCACTTTGTGATTGTTTGTGTGTAATGACACTTTTTCTAATGAGTTTTTATACATTATGGTTATGGCTTGTCAAATTGTGGTATGACAGGGTGATACCAAGGGTTCGGCCAAGGGTGGAGATGCATCTGCTAAGAAAGATGTTCATCCGTGTCCTAATCCTCAGGTGGAGAACATATATATATATATATATATATATATATATATATATATATATATATAGATATATATGAACTATGCCTGGTTGCATTGCTGTAAATATATTTAGAATACAATAGCATCTGATGTTGTAATATTTTGCTGTGGAATTGACAGTTTTCTCATCAAGGTTTCTTAGAGATTTCAGACCCCAACAATGATAAATTTTTGGACCTAACAATTCTTAATGGTGTGTTGCTGATTTTGATTGACATCAGCACTTCACTTTTGGTTGTGCATTTTGCCGTAATGATAAATGTTACTCCATATAGTGCATAGCAAAATCATGCCTTAATTCTAAACATTTCTGGTTGTAAATCCTTGGCTAGAGTAGTCTAACTGTCTTAAGCTCTAAGGCTATGTAATCCTCAAGATGTCTGATATACCTGAATGGCTACTTTGTAGTAATGACTTCAATTGCAAATATATTTGAATTGGTCAAACAAATGATACTTCCTTGTCTTCCAAGAATCAGACGGAAATATCACTGCATCTGTTTTGGAATTCCATATTGTACTGCCCTTTTTCTTTTCCATCATTGTGTTTTATTCCATTCTTATTATTGAATGAATACTCTTGTTGTCACTTTTTGGTTGCTGTGAGTTCTATATTATGGGTTGATCAACCTGACCATGTGTATATGATGGTGCATGTGCAACTGTTGGTTGGTTTGGCTCTTGCAGCAACTTGTTGGATGTTGATGTGAGCTTTAAAGTCAAATGTCCTTTATATGTTCTGCTTGTTCTATTTTTCTCCCTATTTTATATCAGATGAAAGATACTTTGAATTTTCGTAGAGACTTGCTTTCCTTTGGAAAACTACAAAACTACAAGAATGATGGGATCATTCTACAATGCAGAAAAGATTTACCCACAAGTTCAAGATTTACATACAAGTTCAAGGAGATGGTAAATGTTGATCAGCCTACCACTAGTTATTGGAGCAGAATTTGTATATTTTTTTGTCCTGTTAGGTGTAGTATTTGGAGATTGATCTAAAAAAGGAAGTTTTCATCCAAAAACATAATGTACCATTGTAATATGATTCAAAATCTTGTAACATTGTCCACTATATATCATTTGACATATTGTTCAATAAATGGATCTTGTAACAATATTGAAGCTTAGAATTTTTCTTTTAAATGCAGAATATGACACCATTCAACATGAATTTTGTTAAATTTAATTTCCAACCAATATTTTGTATCGAAGGAGCCAAGAATATGGGAAATTGGGATATTCCTCATTTTAATTGGACAACCCCACAGTCATATCATTGTTGCAGATGTAAAAATATATAAATAAAAATCTCCTAGATCTCCAGTCATCATCTATCTGTATAAGTTATTGCATGAACTGACATTTTAGCAACATTTACATGTAAACAAATCATGTCTTGTCTCTGTTCAGTTTAGCATGACAGCTATCTACCAATTAAAAAAACTTCCATGACAGCTTCCATGATAGCTTGCAAAACCTCCTGCCATTCAAAAAATACTTGCATGACAGCTTGCAAGACATCCTACCATTCAAACAAGCTTGCATGACAGCTTACAAGACATCCTACCATTCAAAAAAGCTTGCATGACAGCTTGCTAAACCTTATACCATTCCAAAAAAACTTCCATGACAACTTGCAAGACATCCTACCATTCAAAAAAAGCTTGCATGACCTCCTACCATTCAAAAAAGCTTGCATGATAGCTTCCACCACCTCTAAAATATTGCATGTCAACCTCTATGGTAGCCTGCAGGACTTCTATGAGCTCTTAAGTTATGTTCATCCTAAAAAAGAGTTCGCAACCAAAAAGTGAAATAAGTTAGTCTTCTATGATATAAAATCACAACCAGTATAAAGCACATCTTCAGTCATCATTTGCAGGAGCTACAATAGTATCATAAGATATTATTATATAATAATACCTGCGTATATGGCAGTTGAGAGATATATGGAACACAGAAAACTGGTGCAGTTGTATTAACACTTGTCACTTGAGAAACATTTGGAAAATAATAAGGTGGTGGAGTTGTATTAGCATTTGCCAATGGAGAGATATATGGAAAATCATGAGCTGATAGATCTATATAAGAGGTGCTAGAATCTTTAGCTATCGTACTTGAAGCTTTTCCTAAGTCACAAAAGAAGATAACAACAATAATAATAAAATCACGTATAAATAAATAAATAGTATGATCCTAATTAATTGATTCATTGTACCTGAATCAACATGATTATGTCTTAGAGATTTAGATGTATTAGCAGCTTGAGGTTTACCAAGAGCTTGTGATTGATGTCTCTTGCACCTTTTCTTTTCCAGCTGACTTTTGAGTCTAGCATTTGTAACTCCCCTTGCTCGAACAAGTTGCGGATCTAAGACTTTTTTTGAATTTAATGTGTTATGCTCATCTATCTCTCCATCACTAGTCTTACAGTCAACTGCAGTCTTATCAATCATACCACTAGTATTTTTTTAAATCAATTCCAATCTTTTTATCCCATGCTCTAGGTGATCTTCAGCCATTGTGATTGTTTCATCTGTCAATGCACCTTTGGTTGCAAAATAAATGGCTTTCTTCATTATTTGACTCATACAGGAATTTATTCCTTGTTTACCATTGTTGCAAACCTGTTTGCTATTGTTGCTTATACTAAAACCATCTTTAGCATTTTTTGTCCACCTCTTCAAGATATATTGAGACGGTATTTGAAAAATATTGTGAAAGTTAAGTACTTTCAGTGCATGAAGATATAAGAGGCCAACTGATTCAAACTTTCTGCAAGTACATTCAATAGAGCAATTTGCACTTTCAAATGTCACAAAATATTGCTTCTGATCACCAGATTTAACTAGATTGTAACAAAACAAAGTGTCATTTTCATTTATTTTTTCAATTGCCACACATAAAGATTCAAACAATTCTTCATAGAATTCTGCAAAAGTAACATGAGTATATACTCGTGCAACTTGTTCAGCCATACCTGTAATAAAATAAAAAAAATTCAGCCATACCATTTTCATTCATTTTTTTCAGTTGTCACATATAAAGATTCTAATACCTGCAAGTTTTTTTACTCTAGGAGGTGCGGATTGATTGCACTCAAAGTCCTTTTGCAATTCTGACCATCGTCTACGCTCCAAAACTTTTTCATAACGAAGTACAAATTGAGTTAGAGACATCGTCTTGCAAGTGACAGTACGAAAAACATTATTCATACTCCTCACTTCTTTGTGTTGATAAGATGCCAGCTGAGAAATAATTCTTACTAAATGCCGGACACCAATTTGCTCGTAACTCATAAATTTTTTTCAACTATGAGCATTTTGAATTATCAACTTTTGTGACTAGATGAGACCAAACCTCTTCAAACTCCTGCTCTGATCCACAATTGTAGAGACACCTATTAAATAGAACCTTAAAATCAGGTTTTCTCAAGTAATAAGAAAGATGCTTAGCAGCATTTTGGCCAATATGCCACAAGCAAAGTCGATGTTGAGAGTCAGGAAGAACTCTTTTAATAGCATTCGCCATTGCTTGACACAGATCAGTGAAAATTGTTTTAGGTTGCAACCCATTCATTGCTTCCAAAAATGATTCAAATAGCCAAACGAAAGACTCTGTTGTCTCGTTCAATAAGAAAGTGCAGCCAAACAAAATACTTTGTTTATGATGATTTACCCCTATGAAAGGTGCACATGTCATATTATACTTGTTTGTTCTATAGGTTGTGTCAAAAATTACCACATCTCCAAAGTGATTATAATCTGTCCTTGATATGCCATCACTCCAAAAAAACATAGTCATGCGATTTTCACAATCCACTTGCATTGTATAGAAGAAGGATGAGTCATTTGCTTGAAGACTTTTAAAATGGTTAATAACACTTTGTGCATCTCCTGCTTCAAGGGTCTTGTTTCTTTTACTTTGTAAAAAATTATTACAATCAGATTTTAAAAATCCAACATTCTCAGCTCCTCCGGCAGCTTCAACAAAATATGAATACACACTACATGGTTTTAATCCAGCATTGTCCATATCTTCAATCATGTTAGCATGTGCTTCATCCAATTGCCTTTGTGATCTTAACATAGCTCGTGCACGTGATTTCACAAGATCATGATTATGATCTGCAATGAACTTAGAAACAATCCAAGTATCCTTCTCAATGTTAAAACGTATCATAGCTTGACAATTCTTTTCTATTTTTCTTGTTAACATGTAAAGGGTCCTTCAATTTTCTATATCCTTCTTTTCCACAAACATATGTTCTCTGACTTATGGTTCCATCTGCCAATCTTCGATATTTTGATTTTCTCACAGTAAAACCAACCAATTTAGCATATCCATTATAAAACTTATAAGCTTCATCTTCGTTGGAGAACATGATTCCAATTTTTGGTTCATATCCATCTTGATCCTTACTCACAACCACTGACATCTCTCTTTGTTCATCACCATATTCACTGTCAGAACTAAATGAAGACAACTTTGAATATATAAAATTATCCATTTCTTTTTCAGAAGTGCCTGTTTCCTCCATCTACAGAAATCCTACAAAAACATCACCATTTTACATAGTATAGATGACCAGAAAAGTCAAACTTAGGGTGAAAAATCGTTTAAACAAACAAGCATATTATAAAAATAAAAATCTAATTTAAATCAAAATTCCTCACCAAAGTTTGAACAACTCAAGCTAGTATAGGAATATAGCATTGAGAGGAACAACAGCTAACAGAATATATGAGTACCTATGCACTTCACATACAAACCTGCAGCACAAGGAGTCCCTAGCACTGTAAAACATTTCAGGCAAATAAACTGATGACAATTAACTCCATACAAAACCCAAACAGTATACTAACAATTCCTGTATCATAACTTCACATCGAAAAGGCATTCCATAATAGAAATAAATTACAAGCATAAAAACAAGGAAAAGAATATAGAATGCTCGAATAGTCAGAACCTTAGCTTTATTGATGATAAATTTACAATATATATGGAAATTAAATTGAAAATAACAAAAGTTATTGCATAATCAAACAAGGAAAACGTGATGCCATGAAAGATGCATAAGGTTAGCTTAAAATAAAAGATTACCATCCGAGAAAAGAGTTAGCTTAAAATAAAAACCAAAGGCTAAAACAACAAATGCTGCTATTTGTTTTTAATGATGAATTGAAAACCAAACTTTAAGTTCTGTAAAGCAAGGTTCATCCTATATAAAAGAAATCATAAAAAATGAATCCGACAAAGTTAACATGTAATTTGTGATAACTCACATTTAGCTATTTTAATCACTGGTTAAATATTGATCGTAGATATGTTGTTCATAATCGAATATGAAGCACCAAAGTACAAAGGAGTTGAAAGGTAATGATTACCGGGCGCAGATGAAGACCCACAGGACTAAGGTTCACATTCGCTCTTGATGCACCAAAGTGGTAAATGCTCTGACAAATGAGAAAAAAAATTCCAGCTAACAATGATCACACTCACCTCTTACTCTTTGAAAGCTTTGGAAAGGAATAGAAAACAATGAGAGAGATGAGAAAGAAATCGAAAACTTCATTTACAGAGTAACAGATGTGAGGCGGGAGTGAAAAATAGAAAGAAAAGGAGAAAAATGAAATAAAATATTATAAATAAATAAAAAATTAAAAAACAAGCCACTATAGTAACGTGGATAAATGAATCTATGTGTAAGCTTTTTATTGGATAAACCATAAAGTTATATGTAGCGAGACCGCTTAAAATTCTATCCGGATTAGGGAGTCTTGCTGGTAAATCGTAATCAGGTGAGGGTCACGTGCCTCGCAAGCGGGAAAAACTCACAGCCCAATAACCCCCCCCCCCCCCCCCAAAAAAAATAAAGTGGCGGGAACCTCACTACCCTGACTCTCCCACAGTCTCACTCTCACAGCGCCGTTCTCTCTCTTCCGATTCCAACCATCCGATGAACAAAAACGCCTCACGGAAGCGGCCTCCGCCACCGCCGTCGCAACCCCCACCGGCGAGGCAGGCCTTGTCCCCGGAAGATGAGTTCGTCGACGAAGACGTGTTCCTGGACGAAACCCTTGTTTCAGAAGACGAAGAGTCCCTCATCCTCCGCGACATTGAGCAGCGCCGAGCCCTCGCCTCTCGTCTCTCCAAGTGGACGCGTCCTCCTCTCTCCTCCGATTACCTCTCTCAATCTCGTAGCGTCCGTGAGTAATTGCACCGTAGCAGTTCCTGTTAATTATTTCCCCTTTTGCGTTGATACTAGAGTTTAGGGTTTTTTTTCTTGTTGGAATTTGATTGACTTTTTCTGTTTTGTTTTTTTGGCTTTCAATTCTTGAGTTTTAGTTTTTCAGCAGCTGGAGATTGATTATGTGATTGGAGAGAGTCATAAAAAACTGTTGCCGAACAGGTCTGGACCTGCTGCCATTATTAGAATATTTGGAGTTACGCAGGAAGGTTAGCTCGTGTTTTCTGTTCCCTTCCATACTGCAAAACGTTTGGTTGCTTAGAGAAATGGAAATCAACAAATTGTAGATTTATCTATTTATAATTTTGCATTTCAGTAAAAAAAAGAAAAAAAGCCTTGTAGGGAAGAAAAGCTGAATGTCTAACTTGACAAGGGAATGATTGATCGGTTTAGAGCTTAGAAGTATAAAAGAGACCAACCCTAGTTTAAGGTAGTGGTGTTCGCGATCTGGATTGGACTGAAGAAAAACTCATCCGATCCAATCCTTTCGGTTTGATCATTTAATCATCCATTCAGTTTGAATTTTTTTCAAATCCGATCCAATTCAATCCAATTTTATTCGGATTGGATTGTATCGGTTTATGATTTTTCGAAAAATCTAAAATTTCAACCATACAAATCACTAGTTATATCAGAATGAAGCCATTCAAAGTTACAAACCACTAGAAAATAGGAGATTAAGAGAGGGTTTAAGCAACAACAAATTTAAAATAAATACATGAACGATTAAAATTAAAAAATAGCAACTTACATCATCAATTTTTAATCATAATATGCACCAAAATATCATGAACTTCTATATTTGGAGAAACATCTAAAATAATTATAATAAAATATTGTTAGTAACTTCTGTATTTGGATGGATCGGTTTGGATTGGATCGGTTTTCACTAGCCAAACTGAAAACCGATCCAATCCATTTAAAATATGCGTTTTTTTTTTTTTTGATTTTCGATTTTTTGGTTATCAGTTTTTCGGTTCAGTCGCCGCGGTTTAAATCACTTTGGATCGGTTGATGAACACTTCTAGTTTAAGGTGTATTTGAGCATTTCTGTTGTCAGTTCTCAAGCATCAGGATTGTAATTTCAATCAGTAAATCAATTATTATTATTGTTACTATTAAGAGTGTTTGTAGTTTGGTTTGGTTTGGTTTTGAGGGGAAAAGCCATCTATCCCAAACCAGTAAGTTTTTCAAAATTGGGAACCGATTGGTTTGCTTCTAATTGGCGAGCTGAATTAATCCAAGTCAATCTAATTGGTTTGTTTCAGTTCAGTCCAATCAGTTTTTGATCAACCACTTTTTCTTTGATAAACACCTATTTGACTTGACTTTTTTTTTTCATTACATGATCCACTCAACAACAAATTTGCCTAGAAATCTTATGAAAAACATAATTAATAGATAGCAATAACAAATTAAACTAAAAAGTTTCATAAAAATGAAAATAAGTTCAAATCTATTGATCTATCATCAACATCAATAACATATTTATCCCAAACTAGTTGTGGTCGGTGGCAGATGAACCCAAATTTAAAGTATGAAAATATTGAGGGAAAAAAATAAAAAGGATAAAAATAAATTTAAAAAAAAATACAAGTAACACTAGAAATAAAAAAATAGCAATAAACAGTTAAAAAGAAAAATAAAATGAAAGAAAGTGAAAATAAAGATAAATAAAAGAGAAAAATACATCGAAGAAAAAAGAAAGTAAAACCAAAAATAAATAAAAAAATTAAAGAAATAAGAGAAAAAAGTATATAATAAATAAGAGAAGAAAAAAAGAAAGGAAAGAAATAAAAGGAAAGATGAAAAAAAGGGAGAGGTAAAGAAATAAATAAAGAATGTATAAGAAAAATGACTAAAAAGGGACCACATGGAATATCAGAAGAAAAACGGGTCTAACTTTCCACAATGCTAATAGCTTTCCTCTAATCCGTCATAAGAAACACCGTCCACCGATCTATGTCCCACTCCATTAAGTCTTGTTTTACTATCTTTCCCAAATAAATTCTGGTCGACTTCTTCCTCTCTGTGTTAAGCTCTTAGTAACAAATTTCTGTTCTTACGGGAGCATTTAGGGTTCTTCACATTATGTGCCCAAACCATTTCAATTTATGTTTTTTCATCTTTTCAACCAATGGTATTATTCCTATCTTTCGTCGAATATTTTCATTTCTTATCTTATCCATAAACAAGTAAGTTATATACAATATATAACTAATTAAACAAGTTTGTTCTGGCTTCATAAATAAAAACTGTACCAAACTTTTTTTTACCTAAAGGAAACCAAACAAAATCATATATATTTGGATTTGTTTGGTTTTCGGTTCGTTTCTTCTGTTTACATCTTTTCAGGTGCCAAATAAGATTTGCAAAGATTCATATATAGTTACGTTCTAGGCATAGTTTTAATTATCATTAGTTTTCCAAATATGCAGTGATCAATAATTCAGAATAGGGCACATTATTGCTCTGACAAACTGCTAAATATATTTTTTTATGCCTGAAATAGAACCCAACTTCATGATTTACATAATATTTCATAAACAGGCTCTAACAGTGTGAGAAAATAATATGAATTGTGAACTCCAAATTGTATTTTTGACAGATCAGCAGGTCCATTTTGCATAACTATTAACATCCCAGCTACTTACTGTCTAATTGAAGACATAAGCATGAAAGGATTTTACTTTCTTTCATACTCAGTTTCCTTCTTACTCACATTTTAATTTTCCAGTTACATTACATGTATCAATATAAGTGCCCAAAAATTATCTATGTTTCAGTAGAACTTCTCAAGTGTTTATTTGAATAAGTTTGTGTAAAATTATATATAAGCTATCATAGTACTCAATGATTATGACTCTCAATCATGTAGTGCCTTATAGGCATTATATAATGAGTTGATGTTTTGTTTGTTTGTTTGTTAGGACACAGTGTTTGTTGTAATGTTCATGGATTTGAACCATATTTCTACATCAGCTGCCCTCCCGGGATGGGTCCAGATGATATCTCCCGTTTTCATCAAATTCTTGAGGTATCTGGCCTAGTACTTGAAGATATTCAGTTTTTAATTAAGAAAAGGGATAATCTTTTTTAACTTGAAAATTGCTTTAATTCACATGGGATGCTTCAGGGAAGGATGAGAGAAGCCAACAGAAACAGTAATGTTGGAAAATTCATTCGCCATATTGAAATGGTCCAGAGGAGGAGTATTATGTACTATCAGCAGTTCAATTCCCATCCCTTTCTCAAAATTGTAGTTGCACTCCCAACAATGGTTGCCAGCTGCCGCGGTAAGCTTACATATTATCGTTAAGTATTCTATCTCCTATATATTAATCATCTTATCGAATTTCACAGGAGTCCAGACCGTATTACCTGATTGATGTTTGAGGGGCCTATGGGCTGAAAGGGATGAGAGGTTAGTTAGTTTGTTAAGAAAGTTTCTAGAATATTTTGAAAGTTAGGATAAAGGAGAGTGTTTGTGTGTAGTGTGGTAGGCATGAATTGAGTATTGGTTTAGTGGGGAAATTGGGGATCTCTTGGCCTTGGGAACTCTTAAAGGCTAGGTATGTTGGCTTTAAAGGGGAGTTGAGGTCTTTTGAGTTTATTTTCTGCCATTAGTGTTTATAAGGAGCTTGTCTCCATTTATGTTTTTCATCAATTTACAGTCAAATTCAGTGTTTTTTTTTCTGGTTCCATCAATTTGGTATCAAAGCACTATAATCCTCGGAGTGCACTTTGATCCAGATCTATTAAAAAAAAAACATGGAAGGAATCAGTGATTTAGAGCTTAGGGAAAATTTGAAAAAAATTGTGAAGGCGTTCGATGAGGCAATAAAGAAGATGGAGAGACAGAGGCTTGAATATGAGAAGATGAAGTCTGAGAGTTTTAAAAAAATCAGAGAAAAAAAAATAAAAGAAAGAAGAAAATGCAAAAGCAGTAAAGGAGAAAGAAAAAGAAGAAGAAAAGAACGAAAACACAACAGCAGCAGAAGAACGAAACGAAGAAGGTGGAGGCGCAGCAAAAGAAGGAGAAGAAATCGAAGAAGAAGAGAAAGCTGAAGCCGAAGTAGTAGATGATAAAGAAAAGGAAGCAACAGCACACGAGGGAAACAAAGAAGGAAAAAAAGCACGATCTGAAGAAAGGAACGAAGAAGAAGTAGATCGAAACACCGAAATGCAGATGCGGATGCCCTTTCACATGCCGCTTTAGATTACCTTCACCGTCCAAGACGTTGCCGGAAATCCCACCTCCGGGAAGCACCATCGTGAGGACGAGGCTCTGGGAATCGCTGCCTCCGCGGAGCAGGCAACGGCCAAGCGCGCAAAGGGGCAGGACGTGATATTCAGGATCATCTTGCTGTCGCGGTAGATCAGGAAGGTCATTGGGAAGGAAGGTTGCCATATGCAGAAGATTCGAGAAGAGACCAAGGCCACCATCAAATCGTCGATGCTATTACTAGACATGAAGAGCGTGTTATCATTATTAGTTCTAAAGACAATGATGAAAAGTTTACTGATGTAGAGAAAGCTCTAGAGTAAATAGCCAATTTAGTTTTAAAGGTGGATGATAGCAGTCTCGATGCATCAAAAGTTACTGCAGGACATGTGGCTTCCAATACAATAAGACTTTTAATTGCTAGGCAGGTGGATTGATTAGTATGTCTGGTCAAAACATTGAGAAGTTGAGGAACTCTTCTGATGCCACAATTACATTTCTTGCACCAAATTAGTTGCGGGTTGGGCTCAATCCCACCAATTTTCATAATAGAAATGGGCCTAATCTTGCGGCTTAACTTGGAACTTTACAAGCTGAGCGTCCAAGTCAATCTTCTAGTGAGGTAGGCATGGTGGACTGGAATTCCAATTGTGTTTTGAAGTTATTGGGTGAGACTTATGGAAAGAAAATGGAATTGAAGTTTCCAATGTGGTCTAGGTGTTTCAAGCAATGGGATCCTGGTGGCAGTTCTATCACAACGCTTATCCTCTTCCTTCACCTTGAGGACAAGGTGAGTTTTGGAAGGGGAGTATTGATGGGCCTATGGGCTAAAAGGGATGAGAGGTTAGTTAGTAGTTTGTTAGCAAAGTTTCTAGAATATTCTGAGAGTTAGGATAAAAGGAAAGTGTGTGTGTAGTGTGACATGCATGAATTGAGTATTGGTTTAGTGGAGAAATTGGAGATCTCTTGAAGCCTAGGTATGTTGGCTTTGAGGGGGAGTTGAGGTCTTGTGGGTTTATTTTCTGCCATTAGTGTTTATAAGGAGCCTGTCTCCATTTATGTTTTTCATCAATTTACAGTCAAATTCAGTGTTATTTTTTCTGGTTCCATCAATGTTTAAGCTACATTCTTAGTTCTCATTGGTTATATTTTTATGCAATTTTATGTCATGATAGGATTGTGGTATACACAGGGTCAAGCATTAAATTTTAGTTTCTTGCATCTTGACACTAATATGTTGGCACTTTTGTTTTGGCAATTGTTGTCTTTCTATACAGCACTTACTCACGACTTAATTTTTTGCTTGCCAAAATTTCAAAATTTGGCAGGTATTCTCGATAGAGGTATTCAGCTTGATGGTGTGGGGATGAAGAGCTTCATGACTTATGAAAGCAATGTACTTTTTGCCCTTCGCTTCATGATTGATTGCAACATAGTCGGTGGAAATTGGATTGAAATTCCTGCTGGAAAATATAACAAGACTGGAAAAAGCTTGTCTTACTGCCAGTTAGAGTTTGATTGCTTGTATCCTCTTTGTTTAAAATTATCTGGATGAGAGAGTTATTGGAAGATCAAACTTCTAGATTTTTCTTTTCTCGCCCTTAACAATGTTATAGGTATTCTGAATTGATTAGTCATGCTCCAGAAGGGGAATATTCAAAGATGGCCCCATTTCGCATATTGAGTTTTGACATTGAGTGTGCTGGTCGTAAAGGTCATTTTCCTGAGCCTACCCATGATCCTGTTATCCAGGTCCATTTCCTTCTCTTTTCACACCTGAGCATCGATGCCCAATGTTATTGTTTTTGAACTGAATTCTCATTTTCTTACAGATTGCTAATCTGGTTACTTTACAAGGAGATGACCAGCCACTTATTCGTAATGTGATGACCCTTAAATCATGTTCTCCCATCGTTGGTGTTGATGTGATGTCATTTGATACAGAAAGAGAAGTCCTGCTAGCTTGGAGGGTACTTTTGTTGTGTGCATGCGTGTGTTTGTGTGTGTGTGTATAACCATGTTCGTAATTATCAGGCATAATAATTTTAATAAAACCCCTAAATTTGATTCACCATTACCCCCTAAATAAAGTAGGAGCTTCTGAGATATGCTAATTAAATATATGACATCCTGCATATTTTGTCACATTGTATGATGTTTTGTAGTGCTTTTACCTTTATTAATGGTTAATGCTATTAAATATCATCATTTGTATCTTGAACTTGTATGTCATGAGTTTATTTGATATTATGCAACTGTTGAATGAACTATAATCTTTTATCTATTACATTCTTATAGTTTGATGAAGATGATTTTTATCCTGCAGGATTTCATCCGTGAAGTGGACCCTGATATTATTATTGGATATAACATCTGCAAATTTGACTTGCCATATCTTATTGAGGTGTTGACTTCACTTTGAGATTAAACAGTACACTTCGAATATATAATTGAAAAGTTCTGTTTGTGCATTTGGATATGGGTACTGCTAAATATAATTTAATTTGTTCTTGTTTTCAGAGAGCTGCGACCCTTAAAATAGCAGAATTTCCAATCTTGGGCCGTATCAGGAACAGTAGGGTTCGAGTGAAGGATACGACTTTCTCATCAAGGTAAAGAGATATTGTCATCTGTTATGTAGTTACATTATCCCATTATTTTTGTAGTAGTAGTATTTTTGGTATTGTGGTGGGTAGTGGGGGTGTTCGCAGTCTGGATTGGATCGATTTTGAAGTAAAAATCATCTGATCCAATCCTTTCAGTTTGATCATTTAATCATCCATTCAGTTTGGATTTTTTATCAAATTCGATCAAATCCAATCCAATTTTATTCGGTTTGGATTGGATTGCTTTTCGGTTAAAATTTCAGCCCAACAAATCACTGGCTATATCAAAATGAAGGCATACAAAGTTACAAACCCCTGGAAAATTCAGGTTTTTAAACTAAAATAAGTCTCAAAACTCATGAAGAGTTAAAATGGAGTGATAGACAATAAAGAACTAAAACAAGGTGGTTTGTTATCAATAACATCCAAGATTCCAAGTTTACAAAACAACAAGATTCCAAGTCACCTTCTTTCTCTTCCATACTTCACTCTTTTAGCTTGCTCAATGATCACTCTGTGGTCTTAAAAACGACCAGTAAGACAACAACTTTTATGAAAATAAGAGATTAAGAGAGGGTTCAAGCAACAGAGAAGGCGCAACACATGTGGGTGTGAATTTAGGAATAATCTACTCTAGGGTTCGAAACTGTTGTAAATAGTAATTATGTAGTCATTTATTTATATTTATTTAGTCCGTTACTTGTATATTGGGCCAAGCCCATTATGTCAAAATTAGGTCAAGAAGTCTCTATAAATAGAGACCCCTATGTACAGATTCAAATACAAATCAATAATATTTCATAACCCTTTTTCAAGTTGGTATCAGAGCTCTCGATCCTGAGGGCTCTGCTTCCGCGCCTATTGTCTTTTTTTTTTACAAAACCCTAATTTCTTTGCCTCCTGCCGCCATCAGCCGCCATCGGAAAAAATTTTCCGGAGACCTTTTGGACCAAGGGGACCACTGTTGACCTTTTTTTTTTTTTCGTTCTATCATTCTACGCAGCGTTCCTCCGCCACAAACGACCCAAACACCTCCGACCGCCTTCAACCAATTCTGTCTTCACCGTTTAGAACCCTTTCCGGTGACTTTTCAACCGCAACCACCCACAGACAGGTGCGCGCTCACCGGACGACCACACCGGAAAAATTTCAGCCGGAGAAGCCTTGCCACGCGCTCTCACGCGCCGCCTCTTTGTCCGAGAGTGAAGCCCACGCGCAGCTGCTTTCTCCGGCGCGTGGAGGCGCGTCCGGCGGTGTTTCTGGATCGGACCACCACCATTCTTCTCCTTGTTCTCTTTCTGGATCTGTGTTGTTTTCTCAGATCGGACATAGTTTGGTATTTTTTCCTAATTTTTTGGCTTCTTAGAGCCTTTTTCGTTGACTGTTTTTTGTGCAGTATGACCTCTTCTCAAAGGAGTTCCTTTACAAAGTTTTATGATGGTGCATCTTCTAAACCTAAGAGAGATGATCGATGGTGTTCTTATTGTAAAAGAACAGGTCATATCAAGGATTTATGCTTTTGCCTCCATGGAAAGCATACTGTCTTAGAAAAGATGGCAAGGATGCATGGTCAAGCGCATTTTACTTCCTTTGGAATAACTCCTGCACCTAATGAGACCCAACCTGCATTTCGTCTAGATGAGTTAGAACGGCTCCGAACCATCCTTGATTATCTGAGTAAGCCATCTGATACTAGTGCTTTGGCTTTGACTGGTATGAGCCCCAAAACTCATTCTTTCCTTTCTTCATGTAATGATTTTAAACATTCCTGGGTTGTCGATTCTGGTGCTACTGATCATATGGCTTGTTGTGCTGACTCCTTTGCTTCTTATCATCCTACCATTGGAACTCATACTATAGCCATAGCTGATGGCTCACATACATCAGTTGCGGGTTCTGGTGACATAAACTTACATCAGTCCTTACATCTTAAAGATGTTCTTCATGTTCCTAAACTCTCCACGAATCTTCTTTCTATTCATAAAATTACAAAAGATCTGAATTGTACTGTAACCTTCTTCCCTACCCATTGTGTTTTTCAGGATCTCGCCACGGGGAAGACGATTGGTAGTGCTAAAGAGCAAGGTGGGCTGTACTATCCGGTGTCACAATCTCCCGCAAATAAAGTAACAGATCACATCTTGATGTCTCATGGTCAATCAACTGCTGATTCTTTGATTTGGCTTCATCATAAGCGCTTGGGACATCCTCCATTTGGTTTACTCAAGTCTTTATTTCCGTCATTGTTTTTATCTAAGCCTGTTGAGTCTTTTCATTGTGATGTTTGTGAGTTTGCTAAGCATCATCGTGTGTCTTTTCCTTCTAGTAGTACTAAGAGTGTTGAACCTTTTGATCTTATTCATTCTGATGTTTGGGGTCCTTCTAAAGTCCCTCATGCTTCTGGAAATAGATGGTTTGTTTCTTTTATTGATGATTGCACTCGTGTAACTTGGGTTTACTTAATGCATGAAAAGTCTGAGGTACCACATCTGTTCTTTCAATTTTATAAAATGGTTGAGACCCAATTTGGTAGAAAAATCAAGAGACTAAGAACAGATAATGGTACTGAATATGTTAATCACAGTTTCTCCCACTTTATACGAAATCAAGGTATGATTCATGAACTTACTTGTGTAGACACCCCTCAACAAAATGGGGTTGCTGAAAGAAAAAATCGTCACCTTCTTGAAGTTGCTCGTGCCTTACTGTTTCAAACACATGTACCCAAATGCTATTGGGGAGATGCCATTCTTACTGCAGCATTCTTGATCAACCGACTACCCACTCGGGTTCTCGATCATGTAAGTCCTATTCACTCCATGACTTCTTTTTTTCCTTCTGTTCCAACTTTGCAAAGTTTTCCTCCTCGAGTGTTTGGGTGTGTTGTCTTTGTTCATATTCATAAACAGCATCGCAGTAAGTTGGATCCTAGGGCTCTTAAATGTGTCTTCCTTGGATATGCTCCTGATAAGAAGGGCTACAAGTGTTATTACCCTGGTAGTCGGAATTTTTTTGTTTCTATGGATGTTACATTTCAGGAATCTGAGTCCTTTTTCCAAGGTCCTCATCTTCAGGGGGAGAATAATTCACTAAAAAACTCATCACCTTCCTTCTTTGAATTTGAATCTTCAGTATCTACTCCTTCACCTGAGTCAGTGTCTCTTCCTCTTGTTCCTGTTCCCAATGTGTCTATGTCTGATCCTCCTGTGACTGATCCTCCTATGACTGATACACAGCCCACATTGCCTCAGCAGCAACCTCAATCGTCTGAACCACTGGTAAGTCCTGAATCTCATATTTCTGATCATGATACTTCTGATGACTTACCCATTACTACTGATTCTGATGATTTACCCATTGCTCTTAGAAAAGGAAAAAGATCATGTCCCAAGAAATCTTGTTCCTCTTGTACTCAATACCCTATCTCCCATTTTGTTTCCTCTGCTAATCTGTCTGTGCAGCACAAAAGTTTTGTTTCAGCACTAGACTCTATTGCAATCCCAAAATCAGTACATGAAGCCTTGAAAGATGGGAATTGGGCTCAAGCCATGCAAGAGGAGATGAATGCATTGGAGAAAAATAAAACATGGGAGGTTATTGATAGACCTACTGGAAAGAAAACAGTAGGGTGCAGATGGGTTAATATAATTCTGATGGAACTCTTGAGAGATACAAAGCTCGATTAGTTGCCAAAGGTTACTCTCAAACCTATGGCATTGATTATGAAGAAACATTTGCTCTAGTTGCAAAGATGAATACGGTGAAAGTTTTGTTATCCCTTGCTGCCCATTACAATTGGGATATAAACCAATTTGATGTGAAGAATGCTTTCCTCAATGGTGAGTTAGAAGAAGAAGTCTACATGGAAATTCCGCCTGGTTTTGATTCTGTGAAGGGAGAAAATAAAGTTTGTAAATTAAAAAAGGCCTTGTATGGATTGAAGCAGTCACCTCGTGCCTGGTTTGGAAAGTTTACTAAGGTTATGATAACCTTAGGATATAAACAAAGTCAAGGAGATCACACTCTTTTTTTCAAGCACTCCCAAAATGGGAAGCTTACTGTGCTCCTTGTATATGTTGATGATATTATTATCATAGGTGATGATTTTGTGGAGAGACAGATTCTGCAAACACGGCTTGCCTCTGAGTTTGAAGTCAAAGACCTTGGGAAACTGAGATATTTCCTAGGGATAGAAGTAGCTCATTCGAGCAAAGGAATCTTTATCAGCCAGAAGAAATATGTTCTTGATCTTCTCAAAGAAGCAGGAAAGCTCGAGTGTAAACCCTCTAATACTCCTATTGAGCAGAATCACAAGATGTGCTATGAAGAGGAGAGTCCTCCAGTTGATAAAGGACAATATCAACGACTAGTTGGGAAATTGATATATTTGGCCCATACTAGACCAGACTTAGCTTATGCTGTTAGTGTTGTCAGTCAGTTTATGCACGATCCAAAGGAGAAACATATGCAGGCAGTAGAGAGAATTCTTCAGTATCTGAAAGGTACTCCTGGTAAAGGGTTGTTATTCCGACGTGATGGCAATCTATCTTTAGAAGTCTACACAGATGCTGATTATGCTGGATCCGTGACTGACCGTCGTTCTACCACTGGTTATTGCATGTTTCTTTGTGGTAACTTGGTGACATGGAGAAGTAAGAAACAAGATGTGGTCGCCAGATCAAGTGCAGAAGCTGAATTTCGAGCCATGGCTCAAGGCATTTGTGAGTTACTGTGGCTGAAAATTGTACTTGATGATCTAAAAATAAAATGTGAGGGACCTATGAAGCTGCTATGTGATAATAAATCCGCTATTTGTATAGCTCATAATCCAGTTCAACATGATCGGACTAAACATATTGAGGTCGACCGCCATTTCATCAAAGAGAAACTTGATAGCGGGTTGATTACCACTCCATACATTCCCACTGGGCGTCAATTAGCTGATCTATTGACAAAGGGGCTTCCTTCAGATAGATTTCAAGAACTTGCTAGCAAGCTGGGAATAATAAATATCTATTCCTCAGCTTGAGGGGGAGTGTTGTAAATAGTAATTATGTAGTCATTTATTAGTAATTATGTAGTCATTTATTTGTATTTATTTAGTCCGTTACTTGTATATTGGGCCAAGCCCATTAGGTCAAAATTAGGTCAAGAAGTCTCTATAAATAGAGACCCCTATGTACAGATTCAAATACAAATCAATAATATTTCATAACCCTTTTTCAAGTGAAACTAAGGGAGTGACTGAATAAGGGTTACTGAATTAAAGAAAAAAGCATTAGCGGAATTTCAAAAATAATAAATACATAATACATTGGATCGGTTTTCACTAACCAAATCGAAAACCGATCTAATCCAATTAAAATATGCAGTTTTTTTTTTCGGTTTTTGGTTTTTGGTTTTTGGTTAATTCGGTTATCGATTTTCCGGTGCGGTCACTGTGGTGTGGGTAGGTTGTTTTCCAATAGTCTCATCGACTTTTATGAAAATGGGAAATTGGTTTCTAAAGTGAGTACAACATTCTATGTCCTTAACATTTTCAATTGCTTTGCTTATCTTTTTTTTTTTTTTTCGGCTTTTTAATTCTACCTTTGTAATACTTGATGGTTTTGTAGGCAGTACGGGACCAGGGAAAGTAAAGAAGTTACAGTAGAAGGGAGAGTTCAGTTTGATTTGCTCCAGGTTCTGTCAATATTTGTTTTGCTTTAATGACCTTGTGCTTGGACGATCCAAATTTATTGCTAAATAAGTTTATTTGTTATGTTTCTATTTGCAGGTTATGCAAAGAGACTATAAATTAAGTTCTTATTCATTGAATTCTGTGTCAGCACACTTCCTTTCTGAGCAGGTAAGGTCATGCTTATGATATCATTTCAAGTTCTCCCACCCTTCTTATTCTTCTGATTCATATAGATCTGGGTATTGATTATAGTACTTGAATTATTGTTGGAAGGGACAATGTACACATCTGGATACTGTTTGTCTTGGTTGTGGGCCTTCTTTCTGGTTTTCTTTTCAGTTTGTTTTTCCTTTGGTTTGAGATAAGAGATCGTGATTCCAACTTGCCCACAATCTTCTCTTGTCAGATTGGCCCTTTGTGTCGTTGTTTGTCTCTTTCCCAATGCCAACATAGCAATGAGGGGAGAATTGTGAAGTTGCACTGTGGCCCCGGCGGATTGTCCCTGCTGTTGCCTTACCCTGTTGGTCTATGTCCCATATGCAGCTTGACCCAGTCAGTCTTTGTCTCAGTTGTTGCTTGGCTCCAGCAGATTGTCCCAACTCTAGTCTGGCCTCATTGGACCTTGACCAAATGTACCCCTGGACCATTAATTTTTGTCCCAGTTGCTGCTTGGCCCGTTTGGTTGTCCCAATTCCAGTCTGGCCCTGTCAAACCTTGTCCAAGACGTGTTTTGATTGGGTCTCATAAGTTTTCATCTGGTTGAAACTTCCATATGCTGTTTTTGATGAACTTGGAGAAGTTTTAGTTACTATGTATACTTGGTTGCCAAGACTTTTCGCTAATGGTTATTCCAGCAAAGTCTCTTCTTCCTTGGTTACACAATTTTTCAACCAGCTCTTTGTGCTGATGGGTCATTCCGGCCATCTTGCTTAGTTTCTTGTACAACAATTTTCATCTCTTCCACATCTTCAGCATTTCTGAGTTGACTTTGCAATCATATTTTATGGAGTCCAAATATATTATTTGGTTAATTTTTCATTTGTAGGGGAGCTTAGTAAGCTTTAGCTTGAGGGGTAGTGTTAGAAGTATTGAAAATGGGTTGATAAGAAGTCCTACATCGTTATATTAGTCTTATGTATTTGTTATAGTTGCTTTATATTATCGAGCTTCCGTTGTGCTATTGAAACATACAGATTTAAACATTGCCTCTCTTTTCCATGTTATTCTACAATAATCATAGATATAGTTGCAGATTTAAATGCATAAACTCATGATTTGATGTAAGCATTTACCTGATGCTGTAGGCTGTAATCTGTTGACGACATGGATTAAACTGGAGTTGGAATTTAGCAGAAATAGATTTCCATTGGTTTATGTTATGTACTGTTTCTATAAGAGGTCGAGCCTAGAGCAATATTAATGCTGCTCCTTTGTGATGAAAAGGTCACAGGTTCGAATTCAGGAAACTGCCTCTTTGTAAATGTGTATGGGTAAAGCTTCGTATAAAGATTGCCTTCACCTCTACTTTCACTAGTCGGGGTTTAATGGGGAGTGACTTGTTTTTTTTATGTGTTGTGTATATCTCTGCATTTTCTGCGTTTATGGCCTGTTTTTATTTCTACTAACATTCAAACAGCTTCTCTTGCTGGAATATTCTTTTTCTTCTTGAAAGTTATCATTTATATTAATTATTGACTCTATCACTGCATGTTCATATACTGCAGAAAGAGGATGTTCATTATTCAATTATATCTGATCTTCAGAATGGAAATGCAGAAACCAGGAGGCGCCTTGCTGTGTATTGTTTGAAGGTTCATATTCTGGTTCCTTTCTGTCTTGGGCTGTTCTTTGTTGCTACTTGCAACCTTTTGTTTAAATGTTTATTGTCCAATCTTTTGAATTTTTTATTATCAAGTTCTCAATGGTAGGTAAACTTATATATGGAGATTAAAGTAGGAGTTAACAATAATCAGCCCAAGATTAAGTCATTTTAGTGCGGAAATCTTGACTGAGGATGAGATTTATCCATCTAGATGAACAGTTTGCCAATTCACCTCATGTTGGGCATTATATTTCTGGTTTACGATGTCAAGTTTTATAGATATTCCTTTTTGGAAAGGATTTACCATGTTATTTTGTTGCCCTTGGCTTCTGTCATTGGAGTTTTAAATGAGGCTCCGCTCTGTTCCTGTGTTCCATATATGTTTTTCAAAATGCAGAAAATAAGAATTTTTAACCATTTCATTTTATTGTGCGTTTATGCTACTTTTTCATGATACCTGAATTTTTTAAGATCATCTATCAATCTGACAAAATTTGCTCAAATATATTTTTCTCATTGCTAATAGATTCATTAATATTTTTTGTGGACCTAAAGTCCATTTTGGAATCTTGTGACTCTAATGCTAATTTTTTCAGTGTATCCAATTGGGTCTAACATAACACCTTGTGAATACAAGTACTTAGGTAGGTGTAGAATTTAAGCCTTCATATTGCTTTATCTTAAAAATATGTGCAAAGGAACGATTGGTATTTAAGTATTTTGAAAATCCTTTAAAATGCATTTAGGTCATTACTCCAAAATGTTGTAATGCTTGTGGTCCTTTTACCCATGAAAGTGCTGTGAACCAAATGTGGTGAAAATCTTATGGATTATTAGGAGAACCCCAATCACCCAAGTGAACGTTAGAAGAAATAAAAAAATAGACAGTTGAGAATATATCAACTGCTTTGTGACAATTTGATAAGGACCAAGATCAATAACAAATGATTATAGAAGAAGAATAAGGATTGAGACGTGAAATCTGTAATTTGTATAGATATTTGGGTCTGAACAGTACAATGGAAATTACAAAAGAAATGAACTACACAGATTCAAGTGATTACAGATTTGGCAAACTAAGGAAAATATAAACTCTATAGAAACCCAGTCAGAGCATTAGAGAGGCTCTGATTCTCTCCCAAGTCCCAATCCAAATGCCCAAGGTTCAAGCTGCTTCCCTTCCACTCTTCCTTCTGTTTTATAGATGTCACACTTAGGGGTGTTAACGGGCCGAGCCGAGCCGAGCCGAGCTTTGATCTTAACGGGCCAAGCCTGTATTTAAACGTGTCAGACTGGCCTTAGCCTGTTTCCTGTTACGAATATAATATTAGCCTGTGGCCTGGTTCGTTTACAAAAAATAAAAGCCTGTCTCAAGCCTGTGGCCTGTTCATTTATTAAAAATAAAAACCTTACCTTCCAATTTGTAGCAGTATTTAGCCCATTAATCATGCACTGATATGTATTTTTTTGTAAGAAAATAATAGTTGTTTCTTTTATAATAAAAGAACATTAATATTAAAAAAACAAAATAACAACAACACCTTTACTTTATTTCACGTTGCTTTTCCTTAATTTTCTTCCACATTCTAGATTTTTTACATTAAATTTTCTTCCACATTCCTTAATATTCTAGATTTTTTACATTAGATTTGAACCCCACCAATAAATTTTCTTCCACGGTCGCCGCCATAAGCATCATTATAAGCTGTGGAATCCGCATGGCTTATAAAAATAGATGATGAACATGACTTCATTTACCTGTTGGTGGGACGATGACTTAGATCAGGGAGAAGAGATAGAGCAGAGACAGAAAACTGAGAAAAGGATGTTGAAATGATTAATATAAAAATATAAAAAATAAATAAATTTAATGTATACGGGCCAGCCTCCAAGGCTTCAAGGCCGGGCTTGGCTATGGAAGCCTGAGGCCTTTTAAATAAAAAGGCTTTTGCATGAGTATAAGTCTGGGCTTAATAATAAAAAAAGACGAGCCGAGCCGAGCCGAAACGGGCCGGGCCTAAGGCCCCTGGCCTTATTATCACCCCTAGTCACACTGCTCTAACCAACTAACTAACTAATGCTGACTCACCCCTCCCCTCATTTGGTGATTCACCCCCAAGTGGTCTTATAACAATTATAATCATGGTAGTAGAATTAGGAAGAATAAATAAATTAATAGTTGAGGATGAACATGTTTGGTAGTTTTTGATTTGGTAGTTACTAGTAAGAGAAGAGGGTCAGAGAAGTTGTTTCTTTGGAGTTTTAACAATGACTTTGTATTATCTTCTGTAATATGTTCATCTCTTCTGCAAATAAGGACTTCCTTCTATCCAGAATAATTATTCAGTAAAATTCAATCTTTCTCAACCATTTAATTGTTAATTTTAGGCCAGTATTTTGCATGGGTACACTAAACATGAAGGAAATTTAAAGTAAATTTTTTTTTTTGAGTCAAAATTCACGTTTTGCTTTTCTCTGTGCAGGATGCATATCTCCCTCAGCGTCTTCTGGATAAATTGATGTTCATTTACAATTATGTGGAGATGGCTCGGGTAACAGGTGTCCCAATTTCTTTTCTACTTTCCAGGGGCCAAAGCATTAAGGTAAGCATTACAATTCTGTTTTTCTTATCAATTTTTGGAAATATGGAAAATAATTGACACATTGAATTTGTTGAATTAATTTATTCTTTTTTCTTCCCTTCTAGGTACTTTCTCAACTCCTTAGGAAGGCAAAACAGAAGAACCTGGTTATTCCTAACGTTAAACAGGCAGGGTCAGAACAAGGAACATTTGAAGGTGCCACTGTAAGTTCATTCTTTTCTCTTTCAGCTTCATTACATTTTAAATGGTCAATTAGTGATTATTCATAGGCTCTTTCCTCTGTCAATGCATTTGCATGCATCTTTGCATGTGTATGGATCTTCTAATGTGATATGAAAATATGATGCTGTTATTAGCTAACCACTGGTAGAACTATTTGGTTACTTGTATTTTCTAGAGTCTTATATATATTTCTGGTAACCACAAATTAGACTATATATTGAATCGACACATGAGGGAAGGGACTTAGAAATTCAAAGGCCTGTGGTCATCTTGACTCCAATATTGCTATACATATTTTTCTCTCCTATATATCCATGAGGCAATTATGCAAGGGTAAGGCTGCGTACAAGGATTGCCTCCACCCTACACTCGCTAGTGGGGTTTAACGGGGAGTGTTTTGTTTTTTTTTATCCATGAGGCAATATGTAGATTTTCTTTGGTATGTTGTATTTCCACATTACAGTTGGAACAAAGTAGGACAATGCTGCCACCTAGCATCACCTTTTTGGTCTAAATAGTTTAAGATATGTTGTTTGTGGATTTGAAATGCAGTTAATAGCTTGATAATGTTGTCGTTGGGTCTTTGTAGTAGCTGCTTTCTGTTATTTTTTGTTTTATTTTCCTGAGAAAGTCCTTGTGCCATTTTTTAACAGTAAGAAAAGATGTATCTGAAGATCTGAGAAGTTTTCTGCTTTTACTTTGTAGCTACTGTTTGAAAAATGGTCTTTTTAGGTAATATTTGACTTGGAAGAGTGTAATATTCTAGGGTTGTTTAGAAATTTTCTTAAAGCGGAGTTGAGTTGAAAGGATGTTCTTCTTGAAGTATCATCAGAAGGTCAAATGAGTTTGGCAGCCTAAGGTTGCACCTTAATAGAGGCATTTGCCCCAGTACCTAAAGAACTATCTTTATTTATCTGTATTTTCTGCCAGTTGCATATGTTTTTGAATTTTGAGAGTAGTTTTATTAGCTGAGCTCTTTCAGTTCATTTAATTATTTCTCCGGTGGTTGAGAGACGCTAAATTATGAGAAAACTGTTTCTGTGCGATGCAGAATTGCAAATATGTTGGAAAAATATGGTTTATTGAACTTGTATTTCATCCCGACAGGCCATTATGCGGGTCTTATAGGAAACATTTTAGCTACTGATAGGGATTTTGCTGTTATTAAATGTTCATATATTATATACTGTTTGTGAAAGGCTTGTAACGAAGCATTTTATGCATTTGCACTTTGCAGTTGTTCTTAAATACTTTTTGTTCATTCTTGTTCTTGATTTTCTAGAATACCAAAATTTTGAAAGCATTCTCATATTTTAAGTATCTTCATGCACGGAGATGTACATTAGTTTTGGAGAAAATGTTGACTTATGATGGGCCAGGACAAGTGGGCTCAAGTCCAGCAATGCAAAGGAGGTGAGTTAGTTAGAGAGAGAAGAGGAGCCAAAAATGTGGGTGGAAGGTTGTTATATAAAAGAAGGGCATGTGGTAGGGATCTTAGGCATAATTTTCAAAGTTAGTTGGTTGACAGGAGAGAGGTTCTGTGGGAGCCCTCTTGAGGTGTTCTTTTCTCCATTTTCAGGGTTGCTCTAGCAATTAGAGTCTTCTTTCTTGTGTGATTCTGTTCTGAATTTCTTGTAAGGAGCTGGTCTCTCTTATTTCTTCATTAATAGAAATTCTGGTTCCATCAACTTACCTTTTCCCTTATTTTCCTTTTGGATGTTTCAGTTGTTCAACTGTCGGCTTTTGACACATGATTTTTGAACTTTACAACTTACAGGTATTAGAGGCAAACGCTGGATATTATGAAAAGCCAATTGCTACTTTAGATTTTGCGTCCTTGTATCCATCTATCATGATGGCCTATAATTTATGCTATTGCACTCTGGTAAATCTTCACCCGTGTGTGCAGTTTCTGCCTTATGCTCCTGCTTCTGAATTTTTTTTATTCATTAGCTTAACTCTATTCCTATGGGGCAACAATTGGTAGAAACTTTATTGTTTAATGTTGTTTAAGGTGACCCCTGAAGATGCGCGCAAGCTCAACATCCCTCCGGAGTCAGTGAACAGAACCCCATCTGGTGAAATATTTGTTAAATCAAATTTACAGAAGGTATGTTGCTTGTATACTGTAGTTGATTATACTGTTCACTTTTTTCTAAGCCTCAATGCTGATTTCATTTTAGAAGTTTATGCTTGTATGAAGTTGAGGCACTGACGTAATGAGAAAAAATTTAGGGAATACTTCCTGAAATTCTTGAAGAGCTATTAACAGCTCGGAAAAGGGCAAAAGCAGACTTAAAGGTATCATTTCTGTAGATATGGTGAATACTGACTCTAGATTTAGATTGTTTTCCTGTCTGCCTTAGTGTTTGATTAATTCAAAATTTACTATATCGAATTCTATATTTTATCTCTGCACATGTACATGATTTCTCTCTTCTTTCTACTTTAGGAAGCAAGGGATCCCCTCGTGAAGGCTGTGCTAGATGGAAGACAGCTGGCCCTGAAGGTAAGCTGTGGATGTTAATTTATGCCTTTTTTTCTTATGATAGTTGTTCAGTTCTCTCTACTGCGTAGTGCTTACTAATAACTGTATTAGTTCTTGGTAACATTTTAAATTCCATTTCTACTTTGTCCAGGTAAGTGCAAATTCTGTATACGGTTTTACAGGGGCTACTATTGGTCAGTTGCCATGCCTGGAGATATCGTCAAGTGTAACAAGCTATGGTATTGCTCTCACGGTCTCACATATTAGTTTGCGATGCTGTCTTTTTTGAAAACCCATCCTTCTATTAAATTGAAATAACATTTCCATTGAATTCTTATTAATGCATGCATTGTATGACTTGTGAAGGTCGACAAATGATCGAGCACACAAAAAAACTCGTGGAAGATAAATTTACGATGATTAATGGCTATGAACACAATGCCGAGGTATAAGTTATAATTTTTCTTGTTTTGATGCGTGTCAAACTCTATGCGGTTTCGTGGGTTAGTTGATGAAGCTCTGGGGGAGTCTTTGTTGGCCCATATTTCAAACACCATACATATGATGACTATTTTCCCTACCTGATCATTTTTGGCTGGCAAATGCTAATCAGCAGGAAACTAGTGTGTTCTCTGAAAGTTTCTGTGGTCTACTGTTACTTCAATTTGGTTACTGGATTTTGTCTAGTTTCCTGCTAATATGATTCTCTATAGTTCAATAATGCTCCATTCGGGCATGGGAAATTTAACGTTGAACCAAAAGTCTAAAACTTCCATACTTGTCTATAAATTTTACATTTCCGTTTATGCATATGTTTTCTTAAATTTAGTGTTGTCTTGGCTGACCTTCATGCTTTAATACCATAATCATAGTCGATTAGCCAGATTTTAATGTCAGATACTCAGATGACTTACAAAGTAATGTAATTCTTGCTACTAGGTAATATATGGAGACACAGATTCAGTTATGGTACAATTTGGTGTTTCTGCTGTAGAAGAGGCTATGAACTTGGGGAGAGAAGCTGCTGAATATATTAGCGGAACTTTCATTAAAGTAACATTCAAATTACTTATCTTTTTCTTTAATTCCTTGTATTGTATGTTTGAGGCCCTTCTTTAAATAGCCTGTGAAAATGATGAAATCTTTAAGCTTGAAAACTGTTTCTATTGTGTGATTTTCTTGAAAATGCCAATTGATTTCTTTGAATCACTTTTACTCATAATTGGGCAAACATTTTTGAAAATTTTTCTTCAAACAATTAAGTAATAATTGATTCTAAAATCACTTTTTTCAGTAAAGACTGCAATAAATATGAGCCCCCCTGTGCTTGCAAAACAAAATATTCCCAATTTGATTCTTCCAATTATTCCTAATTCTCTGAAAGTCAGAACAAAATGATATATTAGGTTCAGCAATTATGATGTTATTTATGATATCAATATACATGCCAAAAGCTATAATTGATTATTACTTCAGGGACTTGGATCAATTTTTAACTTGTGGTTTTGGTCTGTTTGATTATTAAGTTTTAGCTTCAACATCTCTATTCTTATTTCTTTCAACCAATTAAAAAAAAAAGAAAAGAAATCCTAAACTTAGATTTTCTTGAGAGTTCATTCTTGTTAAATGTGTTTGAATCAATTAATTCATTTATTGTTACTTTGGTTTTTACTTATGTATGCGTTATCTTTTTTATTGTGAAGCCCATCAAACTAGAATTTGAGAAGGTTTACTATCCTTATCTCTTAATTAGCAAGAAGAGGTATGCTGGTTTGTTTTGGACAAAGCCGGACAATTTTGACAAAATGGATACTAAAGGTAAATGTTAATCTTTATTTTCCTGTTGCTTTGCTGAAGTGCCTCTTAAAATATATTTGCATTAATAGGTATTGAAACAGTACGAAGAGACAATTGTTTATTGGTAAAAAACCTGGTGAACGATTGCCTTCACAAAATATTGATTGAGAGGGACATTCCTGGGGCAGTCCAGTATGTGAAGAATGCAATTTCAGATCTTCTCATGAACCGTATGGATTTATCACTTCTTGTTATTACAAAGGTGGGAAGTTTTTTGTGTACAGAGTCTCTAATGATCCTTTATATTGCTAATTGCTTGTTGTGGAGCATTCTGATATTTGTTGTGAGTGCACCACTAGTTTGATTATTATTGCTTTATACTTGCCAATAACATGCTTACTTTATTAGGGTTTGACGAAGACAGGAGATGATTATGAAGTCAAGGCAGCTCATGTTGAACTTGCTGAAAGGATGCGCAAGGTTGGCTGTGATAATCAATGCATTCGTTGTTGTGTTTCCTTTTTTTTTTTTTTTTTGGGAAAAAATGCGATTCCCCTGGCCAAGGAAAAAAAAATCAGCTGTACATGATCATATGCACAATATGTGACAAAACATGAAAAGTATAATAGAATAAACCATGAATTATACTTTAATCTAGATGCTGGCATTCTGTATTGTCATTGCTCAGATCCTGTATGGTGATGTTCCTAATGTTTGGTTAAGTTATTTGTGGAACTATGTGGTACTTTTTACAGCTATATATTCATATTTCTTGTTAGATTTATTGACCTTGTGATGTTCTCTGTTTTTTGAGCCATGAATGTATTCTATTTGATTTTGTAATTGACAGCGAGATGCTTCCTCTGCTCCAAATGTTGGAGATAGAGTACCTTATGTTATTGTTAAAGCTGCAAAAGGTGCCAAGGTAATATCACATTGCTCTGTCCTCTTTTTTTTTTTTTGTTGGTTATGTTCTTGAAGCATTTGTTTAGATTTTCTCTAGACTAACTTGTGTGAAAAAATCAGGCTTATGAGAAATCAGAGGATCCTATCTATGTGCTAGAGAACAACATACCAATAGATCCTCAGTACTATCTTGAGAATCAAATTAGCAAGGTTGGTTTACTAAATGTTTAAGATTTTTCCAATGTTTACTGTTCTTTATTAGCTTCATTCATGTTGCAGCCAATTCTGAGGATTTTTGAGCCAATTCTGAAGAATGCTAGCAAGGAACTTCTCCATGGAAGCCACACAAGATCTATTTCTATTTCTACTCCCTCAAATAGCGGCATAATGAAATTTGCTAAGAAACAACTTACTTGCATTGGCTGCAAAGCTTTACTTAGGTATCTGATTTTTTTTTTTCTTTTTTTTTTTATATTGTGTTGTCTTGAGGCTCTAAGATTTTTATGGTTAATTTTATATTTTTATATATTCCCTTTTTAGTTGTTACTTCTTCTGATTCTAGTAAAGAAAAGACACAGGAACTACAAAGAATTACCATTTATGCACATGCTAACTTTTTTAATAGCTAGGCTGCATTTTGAGAGATTTTTGTGCCTTATATAAGTGAGCATATGCCCCCCTCACCCCCACCCAAAAGAAAAAAACCGTACGTGTGTAATCTGTTTCTGTTTCTGTAGTTACCTCCACTTCAATAAACATTTTGAGAAATTCTGATCATGTAAAAGGGACAAATAGTTGATCATTTGAATTTCATGTATTCTGTAAATTATTCTCCTACTTTTCAATAATCTGTTTCAGTAGTTACCCCCAGTGACTCAGTGAGATACCATTGTGCACAGGAGGTACCACTGCTCTGAGCTATTATGAGATTTTCAATATCTTATTGTTGATGCCAGTTTCCTGGAGTATTTATTATAGTTTTATTTTTAGTCTTAACATGAAATCAAGACTCCTCAGATGTCATAGGAATCATAAAACCAACAGTTGTACTGTGATTGAGATGAAAGACTTTGCACCTTTAGCTGTCAAGTTATATTTGCGTTAGTAATATACCTGATAATACCATAGTAGTTAATTGCGCCGCAATAGCACCGCGAGCCGCGCCGTATGGGCGTTGCAGTCCCTCGCCGCAAGAAACTGCGCCGCACTGCACCGGACCGCAATAGCAGCTATTACGATCGCATTTGTGGCAAAATCGCGGCCATATTGCTGTCATAAGGCAAAATGTCAATTTTGTCTTAAATTAAAATGTGTCACAGAAAATTTTTAAGGGTTTTTTAGTCTATCTGCGTCTCTCTGTCACTTATGCTATCTCTGCCTTTAAAAAATGCTTCTTTCTGTCATATATCTATTCCGCTATTTTCGCAACCGCAACCCGCTATAGCGCTATAGCATTTTTCGGGGTTGGCTGTGACATGCCGCAATCCGCATTTGATAACTTTGGATAATACTTAGGTCTTTCTTTTTACGAAATGTAAAATTGAGGTTTATTTGTCTGTCTTTCGATGCATATGACAGTTATACAAAGGTCTAATAATACTATTTTATGTTGCATTTGGCTCAGCAATGGAAACAGCACTCTCTGCTCACATTGCAAAGGAAGGGAAGCCGAACTGTACTGTAAAACAGTGGCTCAAGGTAGGTTTCCAATGAACCTCCTATGTTCAATTTTAAATTTTATTGTACTGGACGGTTCTAGTTTTTTTTTTTTTTTATGGACAAAATAAGTGGTTTGTGGCTGCAGTGTCTGAGCTAGAGATGCTTTTTGGGAGGTTGTGGACACAGTGCCAGGAGTGCCAAGGTTCACTTCATCAGGATGTTCTCTGCACAAGGTATTTTCATCATTAAAATGTTAATATTTCAGTGAAATTTTATATTAGTAAGAGACTGCTTGAGTGGCTGGAGTTATTCTCAATTCTTTGGTTCAAGAGGCACCATATTACAGTATTACTCAATCACGTCCTCGAGTAAGGGTGGTTTTTTTTCCTCCCTTCTCCCCCTGCTTGTTCACATTTCACTGTTCTGGCGTAACATTCATCAAATTATTCTGGTGCTCGGTTTCTTCTTAATCATGTCTTCCAATCTGCTCTGGTGGATTTCGTACAAGAACTTGCAACTTGGTTGCAGTTACATCGGGTCATTGTTAATCCTGTTGTATACCGCGTTGCAGTCGGGATTGTCCAATTTTTTATCGACGAAAAAAGGCACAGAAAGATATGGCTGAAGCAAAGTTGCAATTGGACCGATGGAACTTCTAAGATTCTGTCAAGGTCAGTTTTTTCTCAATCCTCTTCACTCATTAATATATCCGACAATTGCAATACAGACGATTGGAACATTATATTTTTACATATCAGGAACAGTTATCAAATATTTATTATATAAAATATAAGAATCTAACTTGGGTTATGAATTTTTTAAGTCAATTGAATTTTTCATATGAAATTTCTGTTAAGACTATACTTTTTGGATATTTACATGTAAATGCATGTGGGCCTATGCATATGTCCTAAGTTATGGACCCTCTCTCTCTCTCTCTATATATATATATATATATATGAAAAATATTTTCTCATGAGAGTTATGTTCTTTTACTGGTGACCCTTCGATTTTTGTGTAATATTTTCTTTTATTTTTTATTTTTTTAATAAATGTGGGTCTTACATAAGATGTGTCTACAGCATGAGAAAATTTTCTCCTACCGCATGAGAAAATCGAAATCCATATATATATATATATATATATATATATATATATATTAAATTTCACCGTTACTATCAATCAATCTCACCGTTGCTACTTATATGGAGAAGGATATTGTAACAACCAAATTGTGTTACTATCATGTTACTACCAATTAATCTCACCGTTATATTAATTATGTTGGTCCAACGGTTATATTTATTTCCATCTTTGTATGGTTTTGATTTTTCATATTTAAAGTGAAAACATTAAATATGAGAAATTATAATCATACGAAGGTGAAAATAAATATAAAATATTAAATTTGAGAAATCATGACCATACAAAGATGAAAATAAATATAACCGTTGAATTAACATAATCGATCTAACGGTTAGATTGATTGGTTTTAACATAGTAATAACACAACTTGGTTGTTACAATATCTTTCTCTTTTATATATATATATATATATATATATATATATATATATATATATTTGTCATTTTAAAAAACATTAGCTTATATCATTTTAAGTGAAATTAATGTGGTTTATCATTTCTACTTTCGCAAGAGATAAAATTATACAGCAACCTCAAAATTATGTTGTTATTATTAGATAACATTAAATTAACGGTTTTTAGTTTATGTCATTTTCTTACCGATAACTTAATTTTAGTCCAATGGTAACAAAATAGTTGCCTCTCTATATTCCAATTCTGTGATTAATTGGTGTTCTTAAATAAATGTTGCAATTGTAGGCATCATTAAATTTGCTGTTTTTTGGGAACCAAAGGATAACCTCTGTGGAGATGGAATCCTACGACAAGCTCTTGTCGTATTCCTATTTGCTGGAAGCAAATTACATGGAGCAGAGGGCGGACATTTCTGCACAGTCTAGTTTAGATATGATTATCGTGTAGTGCCGAATGTGAACTTGAGGATTTCGGAACCAATAGAAGAAATCTCGTGTTGTCACAATTCTAACATGTACAATGTATCGCGCCACACACAATTGGGTAATCGAAATATTTTTTGAAATATAAGTGTGTTCTGAAAAGATTTATATTAAATTGGTTCTTCGGGCTATCAAAGTTAAAAATAATTAAAAATCATGTTTTAAATATCAAACTGACGATTCACAATATAATGTAGGGATGTCAGTGCGACTGGATTACTGAAATTTGCCAAGAAAGACGGTGATGACTAGTTTAAGGGTTTGTTTGGATGAACTTTTCCTTCTTTAAAAGTTACTTTTTTTTCAAGAAAAAAGTACTTCTTGTTTTTAGTTGGTTTGGATATTTGTTTTTTAAAAAAATAGAAGTCACAAAAAAAAAAATCAAAAATTTACTTTTTTTCAGAAGCTAAAAATTTTAACTTATAAGAAACGCAAAAGTCAAATATTTTTATAAAAATATAAAGGGTTATTTTAATCTCATGTTACATGAGACAAAATATCTTATGTTGTAGAGACATATGTGGTGGGATCCACTATTTACAAAAAAAGAAAAAGAAAAGAAATAAGAGTGTTATGATTTTCGATAGGTCTATAGGAGATAAACTACTCTTATGTTACATAAGAGTAGTTTTTTCCAAATATAAATAGCTTTAACTTTTATAAAAAGCACTTTTAAAATAAGGAAGAGATAAAAATTATTTTTTTGAAAAGCCCAAACAAATGGACTCAAACGATTAATGAGGTGAATTCTATCGAATTCGAGGAGTTAAATTAGTTTACTTAGTTTCGGTAATGCTTTGATATACGATTAAAATATTATTTTCACTCCTAACTAAAAGACAAGTGATTTTGCTAGTTAATTAATGGAACAATTTTTTTTTTTTTGAAAATATTTCGATCATTCATCGTTTCGCAATTAGTCTAATTTGAAGTGGGTTCAGAATTAATTTCTCGTAAAATTGATACAGAAGAGGAATGGAACAATATTTTAAGGACAGTCTGTAGGAAGAGCGTGTATAAATTAGGGTAATCATTTTTTAGCCCAGGTTAAATAGAAGAACTGACTAGTTATAAATGGAGGTTTCACGTTACTCTTCTTTAGTAGAGGGTGCTAATTTTTTTTTTTAATTTATAATTTAAAAAAGATACTTGGTTAAATATTGATCGCCATTTGTCCAAGGTACTCGTATCGTATGTACCATTGAAAAAAAAGTACCCGATGAATCTCCTTAAAAATATACCTCCCATTTACACAAGTTAAGGACTTTTTTTATTATTTTCCTATTATTTATTCACATATTATAGCAATGTTGTTAAATTCAGTGAGGTAATTGATTCAGGCAAGATACTAGTTCACTACCACTAGGGTTAGCCTAGTGGTGTGGAGTGTGTGTTAGGAGTGTGTGTAGTGTAGAGTGTTGTGTTCAATTCCTTGTAATCTCAAAAAAAAAAGATACTAGTTCACTGGTTGAATCATATAATTTGGCAAGTATATGTAAATTTATAATTTATATTAAAAAAACTATGAATATATTCAAATACTTATAAAAAATATATCAGTTTCTAATATTCTAATATGAAAAATAATAAATCACACATGTAGTAACTAGTAAGTATATTGCCGTCTATTTATGTCATCCATCTATTTATGTCATCTTTGTGCAAATATATTAGTTGACCTGGGCAAATATATGTAAATTTATATTTTATATTTAAAAGTCCATAAATATACCCAAATACATGTCAAAAATTATATGAGTTCCAAATATTCTAATATAAAAACAATAAATTACACAATATTGTCCAACAAACAAAGAAACATACAATTAGGGATGTTAATGGGCTGAGCTGAACCGGACTTTGGTCTTAAAAGGATAAACTTATATTTAAATGTGTCAGCATGACCAAGCCTGTTACCTGTTATGAATATAATTATAGCATGTGGCCTGACTTATTTACAAAAAATAAAAGTCTGGTTTAGCATGTTTAAAAGAAATAAGACAACAAAAATTTATTCAAATAGAATGTACAATCAACAATACTTGTAATTCCATGAATATTCATAAATTCAATGTATATCCAAACAACATAATATAGAACAAAATTATTCAAAAAGTCTGTTTAACCAATAAAATGGGTGAAATGGATTGAGGAGAGAGAGAGAGAGGCTATTACAAGTAGTATAAAAAAAATAAAATAAAAAAAATACTAGGCCAACCTAAGAGGCTCTAAGGCCGAGCTTTTAAATTAGAGTCTGATGCCTTTTTATTAAATGAACTTTTATACAAGTCCAATCTTGGTTCCAACAATCAATTTTGGACATGTAAACTCAGACCTTCACGAGCTGAGTCAAAGACCCTTGATTTATTTACCACCCCTACATACAATACTTGACCTGTCTTCAAATATTTAACATTTACTACAAGTGAAATCTAGATAAAAATTGTTATAAAAAAAAAAAAAAATCTAGATAAAATTTTGATGATTCATTAATTTATCTTTTTAATTATAATTTTATCTTATTTTATAGAAAAATGTTATACTTACAACCTATTTTCGTTTAACAATTTCTTATAACAATATCTTAGTTGTTGATTTCCGTCAATCAACGATTATTATTTTCGCAAATCAAAATTATTAGATTGGCGAAAATCAATGATTAAGATATGATTGTAAGAGATTGTAAACGAAAATAGGTTGTAAATATAACCTTCCTCTATTTTATAAGCTTCTTAAATTTAATAAAAAAAAGCCTGAAATGGTCTTCTTAAATTTATAAGCTTTTTATTGTTTTTTTTTATTGAACATGTATGAACCAATCGGGTCATTGGTTTTATCAGTTATACGATTGGTTTACTGGTTTTCTGATCGACATCGACTGGTCCGGATTTTTGAACACTGTTATCTAACTGTGAAGACAAATTTCGATTAATTTGGTAACGTTCTTGTGTTTTACACCAAAAAAATGGTCGCACGAAATCTTTCAAAACATTCAAATGGATTAGTAAATGGTTCTCAAATTTAAGGGAGGTAAATTATAGGATTTCAAAATTTGTGTACTGAAATTTACAGAAAAACTTTAAGTAGGGTGTAATTTACCTTAACAAATTTCTATACACTTAATGAGCATTTTGTTTAAGCACAATTTTATATCCAACATTTCTGTACATCTCATTCTTAAGCTGAAATTTTAAGAAATGGTATTATGGTTACCACTTTATCCATCATCAATGGCGGCAATACAGTGATAATATACATCAAATCAGCAACTAATTTTTTTGACTCAAGTGTATAACCTCAGGCGAGTTGTAATTTGCTGCCGGCATAGAGGGCATGAAGATAATGTCACGCCACAGTCCTTGCAAGTCTACATAAAAAAACAAAGGCAAATAAATACCACACATTTTTGCATGCAGGTTATACATGGACATGCATTTGTTCCTATTTGCATAGCAATTCTATATGATTCTGAAGATAGAACGTTTTTTTTTCTCCATTTGTTAATTTGTAATAACAAATTTATTCCATATTTGTTTTTCTATTTACGTGTCAATGAATTCTTTTCATTTTTCCTTTGAAAGTTCAAGATCCGTTAGAAAAAGGTCTTGATCTAAATAGCTTTCCGAAAACTTATGTTTGTCAGAATGCAACAATGTCATTTGGTCCATTAATCCACTCCACCTAGTACAAGGAGCATATTTTCGGTACTCAAAGAGTTGGTAATTTCTTTCCTGAAATGGAAAAAAAGAGGATATAGAAGGAAATAATCATAAAGACAGAGATGGTATAAATGTTACTTTTTTTCTGAAATGGTAAAAGATGTACCGAGTGCTCGGTACATCAGATGTACTAATATATTTTCCTAGTACAAGACATTGGAATAAGAAAATTGTAGCCTAAATTCCTTTTAAGGTTTAGTATTCACACAAACAGAGCTTATAAACTCCAGGGCACATTGACATAAGCATTAAACAGAAATAGGCTCATTAAACAGACTTACTGTGTGACCGCATCCAAAAGCCATGTCCTTCGGATTGGTTAGGCAAACGGGGCATACCTTGAACAAGTGAAAGACATTTGTCTCATAAGCTTAGTGATCTCAACATGAATCTAAAGCAGTAGAAAGAACCACGGAGGGGCAAGAAAACATACTGGTTCCGCACCAGCTGGAGCTGTTGGTTCAACTGGCTCGAAATTTGTCTTGCGTGGAATTTCTCTGAGTGCATTATCATGATCGATTACTTCCTTAGGTGGAGGGAGAGGCCTTTTATGTTGATAACGAACTGATTCTCTGCTGCATCAGAAGGATTTCACTCTCAGTTATCCTTGAATATAACATATAACTATCATACATTCATGTAGTTCTTGGCTTACTTGGTATGTTCATTAAGTTGTATATTTTGTGCTGCCCGATACTGAAATGGAATTTCCATTAGGGCAGCAAGTGCAAATGTTGTTTCCTTCTTTGATGCTTCTGTGTTCTCGGACATGATCTTTGTGAAGTTCACAAACTGAAGGAATAAAATGGCAAACAAAGTATATAATATATCAATTTCATCAATAAAAAAAAAGAAATGTTTTTAATAATACTTGAATTAAGAACGGTATTCTAAAATATGGAAACACTGAAAATTTCCCAGTCATTTTTTGAGATTAATCAGTCATTTACTCATTTTTCAAACCGATCACCACCCATTCTTACAGAACAACTAATAAAGTCTGGATGGAATTTTAAAATGTTGAATATGTGAAAGAAAAGGTTTATCTCAACTGTTAACCCAATGTCCACACTAGACATTGGGTAAACCTGTTTGACAGTCATTTACATTTATTAAATTTGAGATAGAAGAACTAAAGATCCTATCTGTCTCGACCAAGAGAACAGCTTCATAAATCATTTCCTTCTCTAATGTCTAATTAATTACAGACTTCTGATCTTGGTTTTGGAATTAGCTGATGTATGATGTACTATCACGTTTGTCATTAATATACCAAACTCCAGGCCTACTACTAATCTCCAACTATCAAAGGTTAAAGTTACCATAGAAGCAGACAATAACGAGTGTTCAAGTGCTATCAAGTACCTGAAAGTTGTCAAATAAGCGCTCAGTAATGTTATCATCAAATTGTTGCATTTCATCCCATGGCCCATCTCCAACTCCAACCAAAATAATTGAGAGAGGGTAGTGACTGAAAAATGACAATAAGAGTAACTCCACATAACAGACAGATTTCATAAACAACAGCACAAGACTACCAAAGAAATTGCTTTACCTTGCAGCAACAATAGAACTAATGGTTGCTTGTTCCTGTGGACTAAGCTTTCCTGTATCTGGATTTCTGGAAACCTTAAAAAAAAAAAAGACATTTTAGAAGAAGGAAAAAGACAATTGAATCATGCCATGAAAAGAAAAGAATTGAAAAATATAACAGAAAAAACCTGTCCATCAGCAATGATGACAAGAACATGATATTGACCATTGTTTCTTTCTACGATGTCAATTGCTGCATTGACTACAGGGGCAAATGATGTTGGACCTATAAGAAAGGAAGGAACAATTATAGATTGCCTGTATACATAAGCCCTCTCTCTGATAGGAAAGAAAAATCAAGAAAGAAAAGGAATAAAATGCCAGAGGATTCCTAAAGAAGAAAAGTTAAAGAGAAAACTGGGAGTGGGGAGGACAAAGAAGATGAACCAGCTTAATAAATGATAGGAACCTAGTACTGAATTAATGAGAACAGAATTACAGAACAGCAACAAAAATGGAGAACAATTCAGAAGACACGACTGTATTGATATCAATAACTAAATTACAATAGCATTGAGTCATTCCAGAGGACTCACTCTCCCTCAGCACCTCGCTGAATCCCAAAACTACTCAAATACTTGCATAACTATCCCATTTCTCCCTTCTAACACTTGTATCTACTTGATAACAGAATTTTCCTCCATTTCCCACGATCCTATTGCCAACTAGACATTCTGGAATATTCCTACGAAACTGACTCCCTCAATGTTATTCTACTGTTTGCGATTCTATTCTTCCCGGTGTAGACTCTTTTTACTAGAGGTGTATCAATAAGCAATCTAGTTGAAAACACTCTCAATACAACCTGTTCAAATTATAGTGATAGAGACCTCCTCTCAAATAAAGAAACAACAGCAAGGCAGAGAATTTGGCCTGGTGAAACCAAATTTTATATATTTATGGAGTCTGAGTATTACACTATATATGACAGTGAAACAGTACAGACATTACAAAGAAAGGAAAATCAACTAGTGAGCAGGAAAACGAAATACAAAGAGCAAAAATAGAAAATGATAGTGTAGAGCAATTAGAAGCGCTCTACTCTCTCCCAAGTCCCAAGTCCAAACAATTTCCAAGATGATTCCCTCAAACACTCATTCCCCCTCTTAAGCACTTTCCCCAAAACTAACTTGCTCTCCCACGCTTGCATTCTGTTGTAGGGCATTCAACAATATCACTTAGGCCAGCAGTACTAATATCTTCGTTTGGGCCAACTTCTGCATTTGGAGTGGGTCACCGTCTCTAGAACAAGATGGAGAAGGAAATAACTATGAAAGCTTGTATTAATAACAGAGTCTAAATGGAAATTCAGTATTACAACTCATCCGTAGGTGTGAGAATATGAACAGAAAACAAAGTGCAGAAAAAAGGAAAAGATAACCTAGAGGAATTGTAGTGCCTCTAGTCACTCCCAAACACACAATGGTGTCCCAAGTCCAGAATGGCCCAAAAGATGCTCCTCCACACTCCAAACAAAGCAATATATGTGCGCCTTCAGCATGCTTCCCACGTCTAACCGTTTTCCTTGCTATTCACAGCTGCACAAATATTCTCTTCTAATATGGCTGAGTCAACAATATCAGACTTTGAGTAGCTGATCCCCTAAATCGTTGTCTATTGTGCACCCTCATCTTAGAAAGGATTGTATCAATACTCCCCCCAAGACGATCACCTTATCCTCAGGGTGAGTACAAATAATGACAATGTTACGTTCGGAATCCCATTGCTTGAACTGTAAGGACCGCAATGCATGACAAATTCCACCAAGATCCCATTGCAAGGTAGTGTAGGCACTTACGACAATTGCTTGAGTATGCAAAAGTTCATTGTAACTCGTGAAGCCCTTATTGTCATCTCGGCTCACTAAAATTAAAATATAATCAAACAACTGGCCCCTTCTTTTCAATGGGAATGGTGTACCACTTCCATCAGCATTACATAGTAATTCAATTGCTGTGATATCAGCTTGTTTGGCGGTGGGGCGATGGCCAATTGTTTTGGCCTTAGTCACTGTTGATAGGGCCTGCATAGTATCATTTGCATACATTAGAGCCAAAACAATATATATCACACTAGACTTTTGTGTTCCGAAACTATCAGAGAACAATGACGATATCCTGGACAGAATTGCACATGAGTCTTGATTCTCTAATTCTGAATTAAGTCCATTAATAACATATTCTAAGAAAGGAGCTGAAAAACGAGACTCTCTCAATACAATCTGATCATATAATTTTTTTATGTTTAGTTTAGCCCAAAAATATATTTCCAGAATTTCCTGAGCAATAAACTTCTCATCCTCCTCACTTTGTCTCTCTGAAAGCACTACGCAATCTCCACTATGTTCCTTGTGCAACGGAAACTCCTACATGATTTTAACTATTTCTCTCGCATAGTCCAAAACACTGATTTGCTTCAATAGCTCCATCAACCAATCCCTATCTTGTTCAGGGTTCAATTCAAGTAGAAGACACTGATTTGAGCTAGCGTTGAAAACCCAAATTCTCAAGTTCTGCACCACCACACACAATTCCTCTACAATTTACTTTGTGAAATTAAATTCAGGGGGCTCATGCATGAAACCAGCTATAGTCCCTAACTTAAACGAGTCAACTGGGATCATGATGCAACCAAGACGATCAAAAGGCGAAGACACATGGCTGGAGCATTTCCATTTATTTGTGTTGTTACCAGCTTGCACCCTGTCGTCGCGAGTGTCTAATCGGAACATGACGCTAGCGACTGAATTTGTTTCACTTCGATCTTGGGTGGCTGCAACGATGTCATGGTCGAAGAAGGTTTGTGTACAGCAAAAGGGAAATCCTATCACTTTGATGAATTTCCAAGATGATTCCCTCAAACACTCATTCCTCCTTTTAAGCACTTTCCCACAACTAACTTGCTCTCCCACGCTTGCATTCTGTTGGAGGGCATTCAACAATATCACTTGGGCCAGCAGTACTAATATCTTCATTTGGGCCAACTTCTGCATTTGGAGTGCGTTCGTATCAATACTCCCCCCCCCAAGTTAAGCACCTTGTCCTCAAGGTGCAAGTGAGCCCACAAAAACCCTCCTCCTGGATCCCACTACCTCAATTGTAGGGATCCCCGTATGCAACAAACATGATAAATTGCACCGGGATCCCAATCCACTTCTGTTTTGGTTCCATCTTCACCTTTTGACTCTTGAAGAGCATTCAACACATTGATCTCACGGTTGAAATCAGAATTTGAATAAACCTATAAAATCCTATAATAAGCACTCTTTACTCTTTCAATAGTAAGGAAAATGATTCTCACAGAAAGATCCTTCAATTCTTTTCTAGCTTTCCAGCGACCCCATTTTGTAACAAACTCTTCACCCTCTGCCACGTTGACATGTGAATTTCTCCTTGAAGGATCAATAGCTTTTCGAACATAATCAAATATTGGGAACAGGGCAAGCTGATGTTCTCTTTCCCACAAAGATAATGAAAAGAGATGATCATGGTTGCATAAGATTTCAACCTGGTCTTCCACGTTCTTCCTAATCTCAGGTTTTGAGTCAAAGATATGCTTTGATAGTCCTGCCCATAAAGGAAACAAGAAATAGACATGATTGTCCTTATCAGTTCCCTCTTCATTAGCCTTACCATCAGCCGCTGTTGTGACTCCCATGAGTCCCATGAATGTGCTCTTCCATTCTGATTTGGCATCGTTGACATCCAAAAATTTCGTTGACAAAACACGCAAGGCCCGTATAAAATCAGCATGCTTTCTGCTGCCTACATTACGTCTATGCAACCGAAACTCCTCCATGATTCCACCTCTTTTTTCCACATAATCTGAAACTTTGAGTTGTTGCAATGGCTCCCTCACAATTTTCTCTCTTCTTCAGAGTTCAAAACTCCAAGATGAGTTGTACCCGAGCTCACTATTCCTCCACCGTACTCTGTATAATTGTCATCAAGCCGCTCATGCTTGAAGTCTGTTTTGATGCCGAACCCAAATGATCGAACCGGAATATCGTTGCAAGCGAACCAAACAGAAGACGGAAAAGGCGAAGGCAAGTGGACGTGGTTGGGACATTTTTGTTGATTAGTGTTGTTGTCAGGTTGCACACTTTGGTCGTAACCGTTTGGTAGGAGTATGATGTCGGCGACTGTGCTTCTCTCCCTTCGGTCTTTAATGACTAAAATTGTGCTCTGGTTGTTCGAATCTGAGGCACCGTCAAATGAAAGTTCTTGCACGTTGACAGGGGATAAAGAGGGATATGGTTTTCTGGCCCATTTAGTTTGGGCCTAAATGTGGGTATGCAAGCCTGTTCTTTACACTTGAAGAAATTAACACTGGATTGGGCCTAGGGCATTTGAGGAGTATTAATACTATGAACTAATTTCTCTAGTCCTCTCCTTATCATAGAGTTCTTATCGGAGGAACTTATTTGCGCTTCTGGCCACCGTTCCCACTCATAACTGCACCGCAAAAGTCTGACCTCCTTATGTAAGTTCGTGTCCGGTGGCTCTAGTAACAATAATGATGTGGTTGGACTTATAGAGTGTTCCTTTCTTGCAATTAATTCGTTGCTTTCCCTCTCTTCTTTTAGATTTTTTGCTTCTGCATCATTCTCCATCTTCTTAGATCTGAAAGCTTCGTTATCTACCTCCTTCGACTTTCATGGTAGCTGTGCCTCCTTCACCGAAGAGTCTTCCATGAGCGCTAAAAATCGTTGACTTATATCAAATCGGAACCGCGACCACGTAACCTCTTTTCTTCGAAGCTTCCACCATAGATACTGGTACCAAGCTTCTCCCCTTAAAGCTCTTCTCACTTCTGATAGCCACACAATTTCTGGTTTACCATTTTTGCGAAAATACCACTCTATCCAATTTAACCATTTATATACATCACCAAAAAATACTGGGATCTTCATTCTATGAAATTGATTCTCCATTTTTTTTTATGATCGGTATCATTCAAAGCACCCTTAGATCGGAGAGCTTTGATACCAATTGATAAAGACCTCCTCTCAAATAAAGAAACAACAGCAAGGAACATAGAATTTGGCTTGGTGAAACCAGATTTTATATGTTTATGGAGTCTGAGTATTAGTCTGAGTATTACATTATATAGGACAGTGAAACAGTATAGACATTACAAAGAAAGGAAAATCAACTAGTGATCATGAAAACGAAATACAAAGATGCAAAACAGAAAATGATAGTGTAGAATAATTAGAGAGGCTCTACTCTCTCCTAAGTCCCAAGTCCAAACAATTTCCAAGATTATTCCCTCAAACACTCATTCCCCCTATTAAGCACTTTCCCCATATCTAACTTGCTCTCCTATGCTTGCATTCTCTTGGAGGGCATTCAACAATATCACTTGGGCCAACAGTACTAATATCTTCATTTGGGCCAACTTCTGCACTTGGGTGGGTTCGTATCATATAGCAATTTTATATAGAGAAGGAGAAAAGGATAGAGAACAAACTCTAAATAATAAAGGGTAAACCCCGGTGTACAAGACTTCTCAATTTGCGAGAGTACGAATAAAGGTCGACTACACGTACTCTCAGCCTTGCATTTTTACAAAAGACCGTTTTTCAGACTTGAATCCATGACCTTCTGGTCACAATAAACAACCTTACCATTGCTCTAAGGCTAGCCCTCAACAAACTCTAAATAATAGAATATAATATTGGTATATGGTGTATATTGATGTATTACAAAATGCAATGCACTAAACCCCATTTATAATATTAGACTTCTAATCTTTATTATAAGGAAACAAATGATATATAATGAAATATGAATACCACTCATAAGAGATCATCTAAAATACTCTAAAATATTTTAACTTCAAATAATGGTATCATGAGATATTTCCTAAAAATTCTAACCCAAATAATGAGCTAAACCCCACACAGAGGATACAAAATAAGCCTACCCCACAAAAGATGAGTAGGAAGAGATCTCCAGCTAAAGATTTTGGAATTGCTATCCAGCCAAATGCACCACACTCAAGCTGAAAGAGCACTATTCGACCTTACTTTCATTTCAGTCCTTTGTACTCCACAAATCATCATACTGGATCGAAATGAAGACTAACAAATAAGGTGCACAGATTCAATGTTCTCTAGACAACAGAAAATGCTTACTTTATAACTTGTTACTTCACAAGTCAAGAGATGGTTATTTATTTTTTTATTTATTTTTCAAATCTTGAGCATATAATGCAAATATCAGGAGAAAAGGCCTTTTAAAGCCCATGGACTGTAAAAGTCAATAATGTTAATCCTATTATGTACCACCTCCAAACAAAAACCTTAACCTTAGAAGGAGCCTTGACAAACCCCGGAATTTTTTTTTTTCAAAGCTGCCTTTCAAGGAGAAGGTTTACACAATAAGAAATTGGAAAAAGGTTCTAAGGTAATAAATCCTGAATTGTCGGCAGTCAAAGAGCTCTTCCAGTTTATGTTAACCAAAGATAAAGTACAGAATTAGCATAACATCAAACAGGTCTAGAATCAGTATCTCAGCCTCATGTTAACAAGGATTAGGTCCCAACAGACCTTAGGTTCATAGGCATTTAAAATCTTAAACTCATGATATGGTTAGCCAAATGTGCCAAATCATACTACAACTCTCTCTGTCCCTCTCTCTAAAATAACCATGGTAAGCTTATTTGTATAATAAAGTCAAATATATTTGAGACAGATACTTTTAATAAATTTTTAAAATCTAGCCAGCAAGGAAGAACATGTTGTAGAACAAACCTGACAGTTTTAAGTGTGGAACAATCTCTCTGTAGCGTGCAAGTACTTCCTCGAAGCCATGACAGTCTCTATTATCATGATAAAAACTGAACACGTTCTCATCATGTGTAGAAGCTACAAAAGTAAAATTCACTGAAATCAACAGAAGAGGAAACACATAACATTTCTCTAAAGTCAGAAACAACTACTCACCATCACCAAATCCAAAACATGGTATCAGATTATCTTCATCAAAAGAAGACAGAGTACGGCCAATGATGGAAATTGCTTGCTCATACGGATTAGGAGTGTTTCCGATATAATGAAGGCTTTTCCGATGGAACGAGTGCTTACCTTAAAAAATTATCAAGGTGTGACTTGTCTACGTTTATATACATATATGCACATACAACATTAATCTCACATTTAAAAGGAATAACCTGTCCACTCATTGCTTTTTGTGAAGTCAATACCAAGTATTAAATTCGAAGATTCCAGACCAGCTTCTCTCAAAGCAGAAATAACCTGAAATAAAAGTGTCATATATCTTCTATAAGCATGAAGTTTCTACGACTAGTTACGTCTAACAAGCTATAGCTAAGATTTTCAAAACATCTGCACCCACTTCACCAATAGTGACTACCCTTGTACTGCTAAGATTAAAATTGCTTGTCTTGTCCAAATTACTGAGCAAAAGTAACAATGAAAACCTGATCCAGTGAGCTGAAATTGTCAGCTATATATGTGGGTTGCTGCTTATGTTGATAGCGAGTATTCGCTGAACTCCCAGAATAAGAAGAGGATTGATGATAACTATGATTCACAGAACTCCCAGCATAATAAGAGGGTTGTGGGTAAAAATCATCTTGAGATTCATCCACTGACTCCGCATTTCCCATAATTACAGGCCTGCTTTCAACTACATCAAAATAAATAAACAGACAACAGAGGTTAAAAGACAACATTGAAGTGAACTAAAACAAAACCTACAGAACCAGAAGTGACAACAGTTCATTGTAAATAGTAAAATATCTCTCAATTCAATCCTATTAATGGAGAAAAGGAAGAAAAAAAAAAAAAAAAACAATAATCAGTGAAAACCACAACGATGGCTTTAGCTGTCATTAACAATGACTCGAGTAAAAAAAATTATTTATTTTCTTATGTTTCATAGCTTGCTTTTCAAATCTCAAGGCAGAGCCAAATTCTGGTTATAATCATAAACGAGTTAAATCACAAAAACATTCGAGCTTGTGCATCCACCTGTGATACCTAACCGCAAATTAATTCATTTACGAACTGAAATCAGAAAGCAAATTTACATAATTATTCTGTCTAAGCTAGCATCCACAGCCACATGTCAATAATATCTATAATTACAACACAAGCAAACGTTGTTTCTTGTCCACCGTTAGATTTACGAAGCCAAAATGACAAACAAAGAAAAGTACAAAAAAAAAAAAAAAACACTAGGATTGAGAAACCTACAATCGGAAATGAACGTAATTCAAAAAATATCGCAAATCGCAACCTCAAAACGTCACCGTCACGGCAGATTCTGATTGACGTGAATCGGCGGTTATAACGGTCATCTATCAGTTACATTATTCAACAATTATTACCATTAGGAGAGAATCTGAATTAAAAGTTCACCTTCTTGTTGATTTGATGCTGGCTGATTAGCGTGGTGCCTGGACTCCAAAGCTTTGTGGCAAAGTTTGGGTTTGACGTTTGAGTCTGAGAGAAGAGAAAGGTAATGGACATTTTGTTTTATTAGTATATTATTGTTATAATCATGTTTGTTAGACTTGGACAGGCTTGGCGGCGGTTTGGTCTTTGTTGATGCGTGCACTTGTTGTGTTGAAAACTACTTGTCTTTGCTTCACATGTCTGATGGCTTTGAACCATATGGATATGGCGCAAAAGGCGCGTTATGCATCGTTCACGAAATCTTTCGCTTAGACCAATTTTTAACTATTTCTCATGTTATCTTGTACACATAAAAAGAATTGAATGGGACTTTTTTTTTCCCTTCTCTGTTCTCTTTAGTGGTTTTACCTTTTTTTTATGCAGACTGAGCAACATTCCCTTTCCAACTTATGGTTTACTTTATTTATTTATTTTTTAATTCTAAGGGAAAAGTCAGTTTCTTGTATTTTTAAAAGAAAACTAAATCCGACTCAACTGCGTGACACCAGCATATCTTTAGTTTAAGGTGGAGCAGGTGCTCCAGTATTAAAAAAAAAATAAGACTTAGATATTATTATCCATAAAACGATGGAATAAATAAAGTAAGGTGTATTATTTTTTTCTTCTAATTTTAAAAATGATATACTTAATGTTTAGGAGAGCACCGAGAATATTTTCATATGACACCACCGGGTTTTCTCTTCTAATTAAGATCAGATTTCTTTATATGAAATATTTATATATTTTTTTGGTTTCTCAATGTATCATCCAATCGACAGCTGAAGATAGTACTTTCAAGGTGGGAGATCACATTAAATGAATAAACCTCTCCCAACAAAGCATTTTCCATATACACGACCAGGGATCGAACTTTTGTCAGCATGCTTAAGAAACCCAACTATCTACCAACTCTATATTAGAATATAAAATATTCATATTCTATGTTTTTATATTTAGATAAATTTAACAAATGTTCTTGATATCCTTTTAACAAAATTAAAATAAAATTATTAATAATTACTAATTTTTTGACTATTAAAAATTTAAAAATATCATTAATTTATATTTTCTTAAATGATGAGAGGTATTTGATACAAAATATTGATAAAGCTCTTGATCAGAACCATTTACATCTGGGCTCGCCATGTTTTTTTTCTCTACACAAATAGTCCTCAAATGATTTGGTGTAGCTTTGAGTTGGAGCAGCTTTAACCCCTGGGTCTTTAATGAACAAGGTGGGGGGTGTACTTGCAAGACGCTCCGACGCTCAAGTCAGATTTGGTTCAAGCAGGTTTATTCATATAGAAGAAAATGTGTACCTTTGGGTTAACACATGTATTTATAGTAGAGAGATGACTAGCCTAGTGGAGAGATGACGATCTTTGCGGAGAGATGCTCTCAAAGTTGGTTGCAAGTTGTGAGGCAACAAGTCTCTCCAATTGGTTACTGTGGGTGGCTGTTATAAGGTTATGCAAAGATACTTGACGGTGAAGTTTGTTGAAAGTAGCTTGCTAAGATGTAGCATTTAAGAAGCAGCCTTTGTTGACTTGGGGTCTTTCTTAGTAATGAAGGCTTTGAATGTGAGCCTCATTTTAATATGGGCCTAGTATTTATATTATTAATCCATATCAGAAGTCCCCCAGCTCGTTGCTTATACCGAAGGTATGAGTAGCGAGATATATAAGTTCGTGTGATGATTTGCCTGATTATCAAACCGGAAGATTCATTTCACTATACTTTTATTTTGCACTATGGTATGTACTTTGCTGGTGCTTTAGAGTTTTCTCAACAATATTTGTATCCCGCACCTTACATATACATTTCATAATTCATATATTTGTGTACCTTGATATTTTGCATGCTTTTGGTTTTGATGCCGCTTGTGTGAGTTTTTATGTTGCTTTTGGGCAAGATGTCTTGAAGTCTTTTGGGATCTTTTCATTCGGGATTTGATGTCGCTTTTGCTTTCAGAGTGTGATGTCACTTCATTTGAACTTAGGGTTTTAACCGTCATAAGGTTTTTCCCTGAAGCTTTCAACTTGAGTTTTTAGCCTTTTAGGCGTTACCCTCAAGTATTGGTATGAAGGTTCAAGTGCCTGCATACCAAATTTCCTTCAACTAGAGTTTTTAGTCTTTTAGGTGTTACCCTCAAGCACTGGTATGAGGGTTCAGGTACCTGCATACCATATTTTCTTCAACTTGGTTTTTATCCTTTTAGGCGTTACCCTCAAGTACTGGTATGAGGGTTCAGGTGCCTGCATACCAGATTTCCTTCAACTTTTTTTAGTCTTTTATGTGTTACCCTCAAGTTTCTTTAAACAAAAGTTTAAGAGCTTTAGACAATGTTGGCAGGTTCAAACAAGGTTCATGTATCCCTCTTGTGCATTAGAACCTACAATCTATATGGATCTTAAAGAATAAAATCATATCAATTAAGAACGATAACTTCAATAAGATTAGTTCAATATAATATAATAACTTTGCAGACATCAACTGTAAACTTTTTTGAGTTTTTCTGCGTTCCAGGCGAGATTCATGTCTTCGCCTTTCATTATTCCTGGATCTTGGCAACCTTTCGTGAATTTAGAAGCAAAGACATTTAGGATAAGTTCAAAATAATTCAAGATAAGTCATACATAACTTTGCCGATATAAAGCTTTCAAAACTTATCTGCATTCCTAGTTAGATTTATATCTTCACTGTTCATCATTCATAGATCCCTGCAAGCGAGATTCATATCTTTGCCTTTCGTTATTCATGGATCCTGTAGGCGAGATTCACATCTTCGCCTTTCATCATTTATGGGTCCTTGCAACTTTCATGAATTTCACAGTGGAGACACAAGATTGTCAAAATAAATCATATATATATATATATATGTGCCTTTGAGATATTCAATTTCAAAATCAAAAACACTTAAGATTGCTTGCCATCTAGCAAAAATTTGTTTAGATGCTAGATTCTTTACGTCCTTTTGTAAAATGTCTTTTGCAGATTTGCGGAACCCACTGGTATCAGAGCCTGATGGGGAAGTAGGAATATATGGATAGATCTAAATTATCTGTTATTTATCCGAGCTTTATGTTAACATTTTAACATGTGTTAGAAGCATGTATGATTGTAGGATGAGAAATGAAAGTCTTGAGAACTTGTTCAGCTGTTGCAGTAAGTCCCATATGAAGGGCAGTAAGTCAAATTTGCCGATGTTGAACAAGGGATCAAGAAGATCTCTGACAATCTGTTGTTTATTTACGTTAAAGTCTTAATCTAATGCTAAGTTGATAAGAGTTAATTTACATCTATCTCTGTATTACTATGGATCCAAATGATGGTGATGATATCTGGGAAATACATCTGTTTTATTATCATGTTTAAATCTTTCTCTTCTAAGCTCTCTTTCAAATCATCTCAGCCATCTTCTTCTTCCATCCATAAAGATCAAGTTAAAAATCAAACAAAAAATATTTTTAAAGAAGAAATCTCCTTTGAAGATATCAATCAAGATCTGGATAACTGGAAAATTCCCAGAATTCCAACTAATGAACTGTACAAACCCGAAGGAAACTTCTTTCGGAAATCTGACTATATCATCAGAACAGTTGAAAGAAATATCCCTTTAAATAATGAATTTGAAGAATTTCAACTCCTGTCAAAATCATCTATACAAACTCATAAACAGAGTTATAACTATTTGCACATTGGATGTGTCCAAGTGGCTATTAAACCTCTTGGAATTGAAGGTCTAAATGCTTCTGTTCTTATATGCCTTTGTGATACAAGGCATAACAAATTTACAGATTCTATACTTGGAACTGTTGAAACAAGCCTAAGCAATGGACCAATTTTTTTCAATTGTTATCCTGATCGTATGGTTAGTCTTCAAGATAAAAATATCTTGGATGTCTTAACATTAAACGTTGAGACAAGTGGTCTGGACATGAAAACTGGATCTATTCCAGCAGCTTTGCTTTTTAGGATTCAATATAAAGTATTGAATTCTTCCATCTCTAGGGTTCTTAAACCCAAGAAAACTGGGGAAACTACTTTGTTCCTTACTGACATGTCTAGAGCAAATGTCACTGTACCCAAAACTATCCGCTGGTCTGACGTAGTCCTACCAGAAAAATGGAGACTTGAGAAGGCAACACCTGCTCAACCTAGAGATACTCCAAATTTCAGAGAAATCAAGCAGTTCCCAAGTGGTGCTGTTGAAATCATCTTCGATAGAAGAAACTCTTTCAGTTCTGCAAGTTCTTCCAGGTCTGTTCAAACTCAAGATTTTCGTTCTGAAGATTTTCAATCAGCTCTTTCAAGGAGATCTTTCTCTACAATCTCTGAACCTAGTAGGTTCAATCTCCATCTCCAAGGTTTGGACACCTCTTCTTCTATTCCTAAACCTTCATATACCCAAAAAGAAGAAGAAAATGAACAAAATATTATCCAATCTCCAAAATCTATTCAATCTCCAACCTATTCCTCTATGCATAATTCTTATGATGTTATATAAGTTCATTATAGATAAGGAAACCCTTAGGAAAGACTTTAATTCTGAGGAGCGGTCTCCTCAAAAAGAATGGTTCTTCCAAAATTATAAGGGAATTAAAAGACAACTAATTCAAGAAGAATTTTATAACTTTCTTAACAAGGTAAAGTTAAATATTCCTTTCTTTGATTGGTTTCAAGCTTATTCTGTCCAACAGGACATTGATTATCCATTCAAGACTCCTCAATCTGCTAATGTCATCACTGTTTGGCACCTGAAAGAAGGAGAAGTTATTAAGTCTGAATTTCCTCCCACAACTTCTTTCTATCTCCCAAAAGTTTGTGATAACAAAAGCAGGTCTGTTCTTGCTTCACCTTTTAAATTAAAAGATGAAAATGAACAAATCTCTCCAATGGATTTTAAAAATCTTATTGAACAATCTAATTACACCAACAAATATCTTCAAGTTTTGGGTGAAAAACTTAACAAAACTGTTAATTCTGAATCTTCATCCTCAGCATCTTCTTCTAAAATCTTGGAAAAACCTTTGTTCAAACCCTTCAAAATGAGTGATCAACTTAAAAAAGAGTTTGCAAAGTTAAAACCTACTCAATCTCAATCTCAGTCTCAGTCTCAGGATGAATTTCTTAAAAAAATTGATGAGAAGTTAAGTACTTTAACCATTCCTGACACTCCTCAACATTCTGACCAAGAGACTCAACAGTCTCATAAAAGGGAAACTCGATCCACTAAGCTTATCAATACTTTAAGTCAATGTGATGAGTCCCCTGAATCAGAAAATAATCCTGAAATTAAAATTAATCCCATAACTGGTATTAATAATTGGAGAAATCCATCCAAACTCTACTATCAAAAGGCAACTGCTCCTGATCTTCTACTTGAAGAAAAGAATACAAGTTTCAAAAGTTTTAATGGTAACAACGTCTATGAATGGAACATAGATGGTCAATCAGAGTATAACATACTCAATATAATGCACCATATGACTATGGTTGCAACTGCTTATCAAACTTCTCATAATTGCTCTGAAGCAATTATAGTCAATATTATTGTCTCTGGCTTCTCTGGTCAACTCAAAGGTTGGTGGGATAATTATCTTTCTGAAGATGAAAAAAATTCTGTTCTTAATGCCATTAAAGTTGATCCTGATGGCATTCCTATAGTCTCTGATGGAAAAACTATTCCAGATGCTGTTAATCAATTAATCTTCACCATTATCCAACATTTCATTGGTGATCCATCCTTATGGAAAGATCGTTCTGCTGAACTCCTATCCAATCTTAAATGTAGAACCTTAGGTGACTTTCGCTGGTATAAAGATACCTTCCTAACTAGGGTTTACACTCGAGATGATAGTCAACAACCTTTCGAAAGAAAAATTCTTAGCTGGTCTTCCAAAATCTTTAGGAGACAAAGTTAGGGATAAAATCCGTCATCAATCTCTAACTGGAGATATCCCTTATGAGCAATTAAGTTATGGACAATTAGTTGCTTATATCCAAAAGGTAGCTTTAAAAATCTGTCAAGATGATAAAATCCAACGTCAACTTGCAAAAGAAAAGACTCAAAATCGTAAAGATCTAGGATCATTTTGTGAACAATTTGGTCTGCCTTGTACTACAAAACCTAAAAAACATAAAAAACAGGAACAAAAACAGGTTAAAACTTTTAGGAATTTTCGTAAGAAACCCAATTACAATAAAAGGTTTAAAAATGAAAATCCTAAGCCAAATACTGAAACAAATAAATCACAAAATACATCCAAACCAATTAAGCCAACTATTTGCTACAGCTGTGGTAAACCTGGACATATTAGTAAATATTGTAGGTATTGAAGAACAAATCAATAATCTTCTAATCCAATCCTCTGATGAAGAATCTGGAAAAGAATCCTCAGAAGACTTAAATCAAATTCATGAAGATGATTTATCTTCTAGTGAGGACTCACAATCCTCGCAAGAAATTAATGTCCTAACTAAAGAACAAGATCTTTTGTTTGAAGTTATAGATTCAATCAGTGATCCCCATGAAAAGAAAGCTTACTTAGCAAAATTAAAATCATCCTTGGAAACCAGTTCTTCTAAATCTAAAGAGTTGTTGGTTCTGCATTCAAGAAGGTCTAATTCCTACTAAATATTTTGAAAAGACTTCTGAACGGCTTAGTACTGCTAGTGGTTCA